>NC_143396.1:140886926-141110551 GCF_052110815.1 Crocodylus siamensis | reverse complement strand
TTGTGATATAGAAGAGAGGGGCCTAAGGAATGAGATCCAAAGTTGGTTACAAATCACTCCAGGATGTGTGGCAGGTGTCTGAGGTGCAACAGGGGCATCACTGTGCTTTGGGCGGCAGTTGCTAGCAATGACAGTGTGCCCATGTGGCTGTAGCTGCAGCTGTTATTTTTGTGCCCTTCCAAAGTTGGTGTCTGAGGCTACTGCCCTGGTCCTCCTCCCTGCACACCTGCCGCCTTTAGTTAGGCTACTGGCAGGTATGTATACATATGCATGGTTTTGATTCAGCTCAGATCTGGATTTTGACAGCCTTTGCTCCTAGTCCTCCACAAGTTCAGAGTTGTGGGCCCAAGGTGTGGACGATGGTTCATGGTTTGTGGTTCTTCTTGTGCTGGCCATGCTGGCACAGCCTACCAAGGGCTATTCCACTTGCAACAGAGCAGTTTCTGTTGGCTCATTGCCTTCCCTTCTGCAAAACCCCCTGTGTCATGGGGTCACCCAGGTTAAGACGTTAAGGCACAAGGCATTAAGGATGTGGGAGGCATTCTTGGGTTTGGGGGTTTGGCCAAGGGAACCTGTGTCCCTGCCGACTCAACACCCAGAGAGGACCCTGTCTGTGCTGAAGTTATATGTGCTCTTAGCCACCACAGGTTGGGAGAAAGCATGATTTTCTCATCCATTTCTTACTCTTTTTGTACCAAAACCTGCATCAGCACAGGGATTAATTTTGGCTGATGTTCCCTGAATGAGACACAAAACCCAGGCCTTGACCCTTGTCAGGTGTCTTGATTAAAGATCCATAGCCCTCCTTGTAAGAGGAGCTGTGTTAAGATCTCTGGGCCAAACCCCAGCTTTGTTAATTACATTCTGTGTAAAGAAGCTCTGCTTCCCTCCTCCTCTGAACAGCAACCATCTCCTGGAGCACTGTTCCTGCAGAATAGTTACCATATTCTTCCCCCTCCTTGGCAGTGTGATTCATGGTTGAGAGATCTGTTAATGGCTTTTGAGCAGAACCATTGGAGAGGCTTCCTCTGGCATCTCTAAACCAATAAATGGTGGATGCTGGGAAGAATACTGAATAGGGGATAGATCATTCTAGACCTGCTTCAGTGTTCTCCCTGCATAGCATCCACTTCTGCCACTGTTGGAGACATGGACCATTGGTCTGACCCAGTATATCGCTTACATTCTTGTGGGTGTATGGACTTTGAAGGTGCACAGTTCATGTACCAAGATGCCAAGCAGCCCATGAGATCATTTTCATATTTGCTAATAATTTGTATCTAATGTCATGCATGGAGCTGCACAAACATTTGGCAGTGATCTCTCCTAGCTTTGAGCATTGTACTGTGCCCACCAGGTGTTTAGAATCCCATCCAGGCTTTATAATGTTTTGAGATCCTTTTTGCGTGACAGGAGCTCTCTATACATGATGTACAGCCACCATTTCTGTTTGTATAAACTTGCCCAGCAGGATAAAAACATTAAAACTTTGTGTTCAGGGCTCTGTCTCTCGATGATGAACAGTCACGCTTGCAGGTATGTATACTCTGTCTGATGTTTTATCACCTAGGCATTAAAACTGTACATTATATCCTTCTTGGATTATCTCTGTTTTTAATTCCATGATCTTGATATACTTTACAAGCATTGATTGATTGATTAATCCTCACAACCTCACTCTGAGATGGGTAAATAGAGACAAGAAGAAGTTAATTAGATTGACCAAGGTCACACAGAGTCAGTGACAGACAGGACACTGAACATAGGTGCCCCGAACCCTCTATCTGTGCTTTTACCTTGGACAATACAAGCTTGTAAATAGCATGCCATGTCTTTGAAATTATAATTTGCATCATAGTGAGCTGATGGATGGGTAGAACTTAATTATATTTCATTATGAAGTTGAGTATTGGGATCTAAGCACCAGTTGTTGATTTGTACCTACTTCAAAGACACCTTAATGCTGCTAGAGCTGTGTAAGGGAGCCTAAATCTAACAGACAACTTTTTATCAGGAATAGCCTTGTGTGTGTGTGTGCTTATGCATGTACCTGATCGTGCGACAGACTTGTAGGGATGAATCAGTGCAATGCAGTAGCTCTAATGACAGAGGTAGGTGATGTTTTATAGTTCTTGTTCATAGTAATAGAGTAATATTTCTTTGACTTGGCCATCTAATCAATTTGAGGTGATGTTCATGTCTGCCCTTGAGGATGGCCTCTGCAGCAGATGCCTTGGAATCCATGAACATTTTTTTCTGGAATAAGTAAATGTCACTTGGGTATGTGAGGAAAGCACATAAATAGCAGCCCAGGCTATGCTCTCATTGGAGTCAGTGGCAACCCCAGCCCTACAGAACCAGGCCTCTGTGGAGCTCATGGCAAGATTGAGTATAAAATGCATGAAGCCACGTAAAGGGATGGGATGGACATATAAGTTAGAAAGAAATGAATATGTTGATGTTGTTAGATGCATGTTTAAGGACTATTAGCAGTAGTATCATAACTCCTAGAAGCCCTCTAGAAGTCGTAGTAATACTGAGGCCCCACTGTGCTTGATTCTGTATATGTACTTAGCATGATACAGTTCCTGCCCCAAATTGCCTACAGTCAAGGCACAAAGGCTGGGGGTAGATGTGGGGGTCAGGGGGTTGAAGAAACAAAAACACAGAGAGTGGAATTGACTGTCCAGACTTGTGCAGCAGATTTATGATAGAGGCAGGGCTGTAATCACGGGTGCTGACTCTCCTACTGGTGCTGTATCCACTTGGACCCCCCTGTCTGACCTGTTAGGGAAAGTGGGGGATGAAGTATTTTAAACAGAGGCAAAGCCAGTAGCCTGCCTTCCCTCTCAGACCTAGAAGTAAGCACCCAGAGCAACAATCAAATATAGGCCCTACTAAAATCAATCATTCTTGTTCCCTGTTCTGCAAAATCCTGTGCACTTCAGATCATTGGATCGAGGCCATTTTAAACTGAGATAGGTAATGCTGCAGCCATAGATTCCTAGGATGAAATAACATCTATCTTATCCCTCTCCTACCTTGGAGGTTTTCAAGAGGAGGCTATGATTTGGCTGGGGTGATATGACCGCTGCACCCGTTCCTGCTTAGTGCAGGGGGTCGGACCTGATGATCTTGTTTAGATCCCTTCCGACCCTAAGCACTATGAAACTATCCCTACTGCATGCTTTTAGATCTCCTTTGTACTTATTCACCCCATCTTTGCTTTGTTTTCAGTCTTCTGGGCTGATTGACCCCCTGGATTGTCAGTGGACCCAAAGGCATTCTTGGAAGTAGGAAGAATTATTCTCTTCCTATTTTCCTGACTTCTATGTACTTCTGATTCAAAAGGGAACTCTGATCAGCTGGTAAAAACCAGATTCTTGGCAGCAACAGCTCAGAGCCCGCTGCTTCCTCAGGCTTCAGGTATACTTTCATCTGAGGCTTCTCCTACAATGTGATGTCTGGGCTGTAATAAGACTCAAAGGGATGAACTCTAGATGGAGGTTTGAGCCTCAGCATTGCGTACTATGACTGCTTATGAGCTAAGCATTTTGCAGACATGGTTTGTGTCTGTGTCAGCTCCATATGGCATGCCCTTTCAAAATTTCACAGTCCTGCCTGTTCCCAGAGATCTGCTGTTGACATCAATGTGAAGCCTAAAATATAGGTCAGTGTTGTGAATGCCAGTGCTAAAAATATTCTCTGCCCCTCAAGTACCTTTTTCTTTAGGCAGATAAGTTACTTTCTATAAATGAGCAACCTTGAAAATGAGAGTTTGTATTGAAACCTATTCCCTCCTCTCTTATACAGCGGAGTCCATTGCAGTGCTTTAAACATTTGCTTAATCAGGTTTGCAATAAGAAATATGATCTGTTTTGTTTTTTTCCTGAGTTGAACTGTGTGTGCTTGGCATTCAGAAGAAGATGATAGCTGAGTTACTCCTGTAGACTTGATTGTAGGCAGAAAAGCTAGTGTCTGCCTTGTTTTTGTGAACCACTTTCAAGAACTGGTCCTTCACCTCTGTCCAAAATAATTTTCCATGCCTTTTAGTTCCTTTGAACACTCACTGGATGCCACATTAAGAAGGGGCTGATTTTCAGACGAACCTATTTTGTTGTTGTTGATTGTTTTAATTACTTTATTTTTTTTTTACATTTTATTCCATTGTGCTTATATTTCCATTTTAAAGAATATAACATAATACATCTCTGGCTAGCTGGGCTTCCAAATCATTTGACCTCACCAGCTTATGCACTTAAAACTAAGTCAGTGTTTAAGCATTTTGCTTAAACCAGGGCCAAAAAAAGATATCTTAATAATAGAAGCCAGTGTTCAGGAGCACCTAGGCCCAAAAACAGAATGGAAATAAAATGGGGCTGTGATCCACTGTGAAAGCCAAACACACTGTTCAAATTCCTGGAACACAGGCTATTAACGGCCAAAGTTAGTTTTGAAAATGGGACTTGGGTGCTTTTGAAAATGTTATCTAGTCTCAGTGCAGTATGGCAGTGTGCTATAAGGCTTTTACCCAGCTGTCCAAATGCTGTTACCTGGGAGAGTATCAACAACAGGAGAGTCAGTCAGTCAGATTCTCTTTCCCTTTTCTTTAGGGGCACTACTCTTCTTCCCTATTATTCTGTCATCACATTAGTAAGGTAGCACTTCTCAGAATGAGACATTGCTTGCAGACAATGGATGTGGAGCTAGTGTCAGATTTGGCTTTTCGTTGTCACACAGGAGTGATATCATTTTAAAGGATATTTTATCTCTTGTGAATGGCAACATTTGAATGCATAATTATTTGTTTCATAACTAGTAGTTTTATAACTTGCATATTGCCCCAGACATAATTGCAGTTTGCTCCATGTAACTAGCTTACATTGGATTTTGGCAAAGAGTGGTTAAATGTAAAGTAACTAGTGTCTTGTCCTTTCCTTGAGAAGGATGCCCAAGATTTCATCTCTTTCAGGAACCAGCATTATCCATTCTTGCATTGGATAGAAACATGAAAGCTGTGACATTTGTTGCCTTGCTTCTTTCATAACCAGATAAAGATCTAAACTGATTTGTAATATATATTTGTATCTTGACTATATTGTTCAGGTTCAGCCAATAGTAAATGCAAGTTATCTGTATAGCGCAGACCTAGCTTTGCCAGTGTCAAAATTATAGGTATTTAGCAGCTGGAATAGAAACCAGAGTTCAGCTCACATCTAATGGACTAGATAAATAGCCCAGCTTTTCAGAAGTGCTTGGCCCCACAGATGTACAGGCCCAGATTTTGAAATGACCTGATCACATGTGCTGAGCCTTTCTGAAATTTTGGCTGTAATACTTTATGTGGTTCACTTTCTCTTTCAACCATTTTTAATGACTTGCCTGAAATGGTTTATGTAGCTTCTCTTTGTCTGTGACATGATACCTCAGTACCCAAAATCCCAAACTGCATTGGTATGTTTTGCTGTCCTGTTGCATTGTGAACACAGAATATTTTCTTCTCTGTCTACCATTATCCCTCATCCTCCTCACAGATTCATGTCTCCCACAGATAATACCTGTGTGGCATTATTTCCCCCTGGATATATTACCTCCTTTTTTGTTTACAGTCTGCTCTAATTTTTTTATATTCTATCTAGGTCCTTACCTTGCCAGGGCCCCTCTGTGTTTCTCTGTCCTCACTACTTTTAAGAACAGTTCCAAATATAGCATTGTCTGCAGTTGTAATTAATACCCTGTTTGCCTTTGTTTCAGGACATTAATTAATATGTTAAAAATAAAATCGTATTTCTGGGAGCATGCCAGAATCAATAGCATCTGTGCACATGCATACACACAACATGGCTTGGAGCCTGGTATCTCCAAGTCATGGCACCCTGGTTTAGCTGCTAGGATCTTTCCTTATATCTTGTCCCATCCTTCATTGGTGCAGGTAGTATTGTTCCTTTATTTTTTCTTATGTGTTGGCTCACAAGTGTTGATGCAAACATATTCTTTCCTCAGCTCCCGCCAGGAACAACAGCATTTTCTTCATAACCAAATAGTTTTGTGCCCTTGATGGCAGCCGTTGTTGACGGCAGCTGCTATTTTTGTGCCCTGTATCATAAGCCAGCACCACGGTTTGGCATCCCTTGTGCCTCCTCCCCACCCAGTTACAGTGCTGTTCTCCATTATCAAGTTCCTCCTGTTCAGACCAACATTTTCTCTCTGGACTTCGGTGGGATCTCTCTCTCTGCTACTGTTTTAAACATTTTGTATAAAGCCTGTTCTATAAAATAAAGCCAGTATCCTGCCCTTTGTTCTTGTATCTGGACGGACCCCTTCCACAGGGGTGGTTGAGTTCATCTTCAAGGACCACACAGCAGGGTGACAGCCCATAGCTGCACTATAGTTACTTAGAACCAGCTAAGATGAGATGTTAATTGGATATATTCGCTTTTTTTAAAACCTGCTATAAAATATATAGAAAAGTAAATCCCTGTGGTTAATTGAAGGGATTTATCTTTATTTTATTCTTGATTTACCCCCAAGACAAAGGAAAAAAGAAAGAAAGAATAAAAAAAGGTTCCCATTTGAAGTTGGAGCCCCAGTGGGTTAAATTTATTGTCTTTTTTTTTGTTTGAGAAATTGAGATTTAAAGCAAAACCAAACAGAAGCAGTACTGGGCCAGAGTGTGTTAGGCACTCCAGAGTAAAGAGCTGTTTGTACAGACACTGCAGTCTCTCCTCAGCATGAATGAGGTGCTGTTCATGCTAACTGGTGGAAATATGCTACTGTGCCTTTCATCCATAATCACAGTCTGCCAGGCACCAACTATTTTACTGTGGTGGAGGAGTCTCATCTGCCTTGGTGCTGACTTTGGGCCAGATTGCTGCTTTGGTTATGCCCATACCATTCTACACCTGCGCCCTGGGATTGAACACAAGGGGCTGAGGTAAAAACTGGGCTTGCAGCTCTTCATCTTGGGGAGCAGTCATTTCCCAAGCTTCCCTGAGGGCTCCCTAATTTCTGCTCATATTTCAGCAGCTCTGTGGGCCATTGAAGGGTGCAGGCCTACTCTGACCTTGATGCCACCCATCCCCAGTCAGTCCTTTCCCTCTGCCGGCTTGCCTTCACACCCGCTGGAATTCCCCTTGGGGAGAGTAGAATTTATGTTCTTCCTATTGCCACTGATGCTTCCCTGGGGAATGAATGAATCCAGTACCCTAGTTTCAGAAGATCAGAGTGTCACTTGCTAACTCTGATAAAGTCGTGTCTGAGTCAGGGTATTATTAGATGTTACCCTTCCCATGTGTTAAATGTGGTTTAGACAGGAGGATCCATGCATTAGAAAGGCAGTAGAAGATGAGCTAAGTGTGCTCTGAACATCTCAAAGTCACACCTCTTTGGGCAAAGTAAGGCAGCTCATGTTGCAGTAACATCAATCTGTTCCACAGGGCCAATACAAGCAATTTGTGGTTTTCTAGCATCCCAGGATGCACCGCTCCCAGACCCTTCACCTTCACATGGCTGATTTATCCTCCCAAACTCTACTGCATTGGACAGAGTGCTGGGGAGAACTGGATAGATTAAGGGCAGCCCCTCCCTGCAACTTGCTGTGGCTTATGCACTTATTCTGCATGTGGAGCTCCTCCTTATCTGTGATCCCATGATATTATTATGTGGATTGAGGGAATTACCCTAGTCATGGACCAGAATCTGGACCCCATGTGCTAAGCACTGTCCAAACATGCAGCAAAGATGGCTCCTGGCCCAAAGAGCTTAGGCAAGCTGTAGCGGTTTGTGCTTGTAGCGGGTCTCTAAGAATGTGGACACCTGAGTGCTATTCCTTGCACTGATTTGTCTTGTGCGTTTGGGTGTGTCACTAGAAGGTAAAAGGAGCTGCAGGGGCCTGGACTCTGAAAATCATCTCGGCCTTTCACTGTTTCATTTTCTCCAACTGTAAAATGTTAACAAGAGACTGCAATCTTTCTTTTTTAATCTTTATCATGGCTGGAAGAACATTAGAACGTTACCTGCCAGGGACTGACGTGTTGCTAAGCACAGATTTTCACAACTAGCGCTAAGAGCTGCCAAGGCTACTGGAGCTCCTCAGACCCCAAACTGGGCAGTAGCATCATTAGCCAGTGCTTGAAGAGGTTACAAAATGTGTCTCTCAGGGATTTTTCTCTCTGTCCATTTCGCCTGCGGTGTGTCTTCTGTATCCCACATGCTGTAACTGTGGAGCAGAACAGACTGAATTAGAGGTCATGTCCTATTGCTGTCCTAATTCAATTGTGGGGGAGGGGAATCTTTCTTAAAGGGATTGATATGGACTAGCTTCAGGCTTTGTTCACATTTTAGGTCCCACTTATGACCTTTCATGGGTGATGTGTATATTTTATGCTGATCCTGTGCACTGAGATGTATTTCAAGCCCAGCAATGCCAGAAGCAAGGATTTTTGTGGGTAGTATCTTTTACTGAACCAACGATACAGTAAGAAGGACATAGACAAGCTTTTGTACCCTTTGTCAGGTCTCTGGGAGAGAAACAGACACAGCAGAGCTAAATAGCAGATGGAATTAAGGGCTTGTGTAAAACTTCATATGCAAATAAAAACAGGATATAGGAGAAGCTGTCAGGTACCCAGTAAACAAGAGAGATGCAGTAAAAGCCTGAAAAGTGAAAGAGCAAGGCTATTCAGGAGGGTTGTTAACACCTGTGTAGGGCAGAGATGAGCGAATTATCAGGGACCTACCAAATTTATGATTTTGTGGTTTTCACAGAAACCATGAATTTAGTAGGTCCCCTGTGAAAATCCCAGTCCTTGCAAAAAGGGGCAAGGACTGTGAAAAAACAGAAAAATGGCAGCAAGCTTAGGGGCGGGGGGGAAGGCAGCTGCAAACAGAAAAGGGCAGGAAGCCCTGGCATCCTGGAGCATGGCAGGGAAGAGAGACTGAGGGGCTCTGGAATTCACACTTTCCCTGGAAAGTGACAGGTGGCCATCTGTCAATCCCTAGGGAGGGGCTGGGCTTCTGAGGTCCTCAGCCAATCGGAGGCATGGGTGGGAGGGCCTACTATGTTCCACCTGAAAATGGCACCCAATGCCATGCAGGAACCATGAAATATGGAGGCAGCTTCCATGAATTAGGTAGGTCCCTGAAGGCATGGTATGTTAAGACCTGGTTTTTAGACTAAGTACAGCTATTACACATATGATGCAATAAGCATGAAAAAAATGCTCTACAGCCATAACCAAATAGAGGTTCATGGCACATAGAGTGCTTTAAAAACAGTGGCTTCCACTCTAAGCTAACTCTGGATGGATGTGGTATCTGACTAAAGCACTTTGGTTACGGTGTTTTATGGAACAGATAGACCACATCGCAGCATGAGTCAAGGTAGGTTGCATTCTGCTGACATCCCAGGGGGCCTTGTTTGGCAGCTTGCTAGCCTCAGCCAGTGTTCATCTGCTCTGGGTGAGCACTGCAGCCCCACCCCTGAGCTGTCACAGAGAGGGGACAGAAAAGGTTCTGTCTCCTCCTGGCACAGGGAGCAAGGAGTAGGAGGAATGGAGCCCCCCTGCCAGGTCCCCCCCACCGGGAGCTGGCTCATGTCGTGGGGGGGAGGGGGCAGGCCAGATCTGCATGGCAAGGGGCCTCTATTCCCCCAGCTGAAGCTTGGGGCTACACCACTTTTCTCTGCTCTGGGAACTGGGGGCAGGGGTAGGAATGGAGCCCACTGCCATGTGGACCTGGCTTGGTTGCCCCCAAGCCAGCAAGCTGGGGGGAGCCTGCACAGCAAGGTAGTCTATTCCCCACCCTTCTTACCTCCCACCCCCAGCCACTGCTGACAGCTGCCTGCTGGTGGGGCTCGGGAAAGGGGTCACTCCAGCAGCCTCGTAGGAGGCGCTCCCAGCCTGCTGGCCTTGGCCAGTGCAGGCAGCTTCCATGTCGTGTTTCCTCCTCCCCCCAGCGAACATCAGTTTTGTTCACTCCTAATCTAGGGTTCTTTGAGTAAAGTGCAATACTTAGAGCACATTTGCCTTGGGCTTCTTGAATGTCCATACTTAGCTTCAGTATCCAATAGGCTAATGAATTTTTTTTCCCAGGCTCCTCTTGTGAAGGCATTTTGTAAATTTCCCTTGGCCACGAGAACTGTGGTCAGACTGGGAGTGGGTTTTCTGTGAAAAATATTCTCCTACCTGTGTTCTGGTGTCTCTGTCCTTTATTTTCTTTTGATGATCATTCATTCTGGTGCATAGTTTTTGTCTGGTTTTACCCACGTAATTGCCATGAGAGCATTTGGTGCTCTGGGTGAGGTGTACCACATTTTGGGCTTGACATATATATGATCCTTGGATTCTGATGATTTTGTTGTGGGGAGTGTTGATTGTTGTAGCAGCAAAAACGAGTTAACAGGTTTTGCATTTTGCATGTATTATTAAGGTAGGGCTGGGTCCCTTAGGTCTCTGTTGATCAGTGAGGAGTTTGCTTCTCATGATGAGTTGAGCAAAGTTAGGGAACTGCCTGAGGGCCAGGAATTGCAGTGGCGGTGGGAGGGGACAGCTGGGAATATTTCTCTCACGGTCTGGTCCTTTTTGAGTATAAGCTCTAATTGTTTGGATGATACTTCTTATTGATTCATGTGTGGGATGGAAGGTGACAACCAAGGGTGTGAAGTCAGTGAGGGTTTTCTTCTTGTATTGTAATAGGTTATACTGCGGGGTATTTTGGTGGCTTTTGCAAAGATATACTCTGTTTCTCTGCTAGAGTGCCCTTGCTTGGTAAAGGCAAGATGCATAGTGTGGCAGGAAGCCACCTTTGTTTCTCCTCAAAATCTCTGCTCTGAGACAGTGTGATTAGGATGGGCACAGCAGAGGAGACACACCCTTACCCTATCTCTTTAGGTAACCTGAGCTGGCTACGTTCCCGAGGGAGGGGGGAACCTGCTCCCTCTGCCTACGTGACTGGTATCAGCTACCTGGGTGAGAGGCTTCTACCTGGTGGGCTAGAGTCTGCCCGGCAACCAGTGATGTACTTCAAATTGATTGGCCGACAGCCAACAGGTGCTGGCCTCCGTTGGACCAGGTGAATGAGGTCGCAGGGGCTATACAAGTTAAGACTGCCCAGGAGGAGGGGGCAGCAGACATGCGGGGGACTCAGACTTAGAGAGGAGCTTTACCATCTAAAACTGGCTCTCTCCCCCATAAGTCATGAGCTGGGAACAGCCTGCCTCCAGAGGGAATCTCCAACAGCCTCTGGATGATGCTTGTGAGTAAGCTACTCGAGATCTGATTAGAGATATAGCTGGCAGTAACTCAGATGCGTGATCAAAAGGCTACCTCAGCCAGACTGTTTTGCTCTATGGGATTTCTATGATATTGCTCTATTTTGTACCCTATTTTTACCCTACCCCTGTAATCAATAAAGTTCTCCTTTGTGACCAGTGTAGGAGAGTTATTGAGGGGTGGGTCTAAATTATGCCTAAGAGGCCTCTTAGGTCTGTGGGCTAAGGGAGACTTTCCTTTTTGGCCCCTGACTTGGGGAAGTGCCCCAAGTGCCTGTACTGGGTCGAGTACCCCTAGGACTATTAGGCCTGTGCTTCCCTGAGGACACAGGGTCAAGAGAGTCCCTTTTCGGGGTGGTGGCAGCTTACGTTACACCCAGGCTAACGAGTGTGCTCCAGGAAGGGGGTCAGCCGGACGCGAGGTGCCCCTAGGGAGGCATTCGGAGCCTGGAAGGTGGTCGGGTGCAGGGAGGTGGGAGGCTCAACGCAGGAGCGCCCCCTACTGGCCTGCCACACATGCCATGGTTGTTCTTCTCAGAGCAAATGCAGTGGTATCTGAGGGCCTGACTGTAAGGCCCTTGGTAGACAGTACACTCAGACCATGATTAACTTGTTAATTGTATCCTAAATAGAAATTTGATCATGTGTTCGGGCTCAACAAAACATGAAAGCAGCCACAGAAGTATTCCACACAGTATGTGAAATAACTTTGTGGTTGGTTTCCATCACCTTATGTGGTACAAGGATGAATCTTATGTGTTGGGATAGAAGGTAAAGTTTTCTCCCCTGCAGGCTGCAAAGTCCTGGGGTGAATGCACAGTTGCATTTACAGCCACAGTCGCACACTTTTGCTTCCTGCTGGAGAGATGGCATCAGGCCAAACACTTAGTGGAACAGCTGATCCCTGCAGCATTGACTCTGTAATCAAGACAGGAGTGCCTTTGAACTGAACACTGGCTTTCAGGAAATGGCTGTACAGAATCTCTCCATCCTCCCCTTTCCCTAATAACATCCAACTGTCAGCTGTGTGGCCCTGCGTTTTCTCTCAGTACATGAAAAGCATCCTCTTCATATCCACATGCAGGTACCCCCTTCCACAAACCCGTCTGTCAGCCCTCCTATGGGTTTGCCATCACCTCCTATGCTGAACAAAAAAGAAGGCCTTTTGCTTAATACACAAGGGACGTGTTGCCTACTCCTCCCCTTGATTTCTTTTCAGCCTTCTTTGCTTTATATGTTACCTTTTGCCTTTCATATTTTCCCCTCACATTCTCTTTTAACTGCAGGTGTACATGGGCTTTTTGTTAATAGCATGAGACAATCTATTGTCAGACAGTTTCAAAGCTCCTGCCTTGGCTTCTGTGCTGTGGATCAGGCTGCATGTGAAACTTCAGGGCCTTGGCTTTCCAAACCCTGGCTCTCTTGCATGTTGGCTTCTGCACTCTATCTTGTAACCCCACATACCAGTGTAAATCCTGTGGCCGGAGGGTGGACCTCGTAGTAAGTGGAATGAGATCTAACCCTGAGGGACTAAGGATGTTTAGGTGCCTAAAGATGTCAAAAAATGGGATTTCAAAAGGCTCTATGTGCTGATTCTCTAAAGTACAGCCTTCCTCCTGCCCCCACCTGTGCTAGACCCATTCATTATTCCTTCATGCATAGGGCTTCACCCTGGACTTCAGGGATGACCTGGTAGAGAACTGAAGAGAGAGCAGGTCCCAATTGCAAATTCACTGTAGAAAGATGGGTGCAGGCTGGGAAGCGGAGGTTGCAACCTTTGCTTTTGAAGGCCAGGAGGGGGTCTGGCACCACTTTTTAAGGGAAGCCTTGGTGACTGATGCTTTGCAAAGCCCTGATGGATTCTAAAGGGAGCTGTGTCTAGTTCTTTTCTACAAGAGGGAGAATTGGTGTGCTGTGAGACCCTTGGTTCAGGACAAGACACTAGAAACTGGGGCTATCTCCTTTCCACAACAACTTCTATTTTCAGGATGCATATCAAGGACTTGAATGCAAAATATTTAACTGAAGAACAAAATTCCCTTCCTCTTCTTACATAGGTTAGGGTTGTGCCACAAGGAGACGAGTGACTGAGGACTGGCATGGTACTGTGCTCTCCAGGAGCAGCCTTGATGAAGATCTGTGGTTAAGGAAGCTACAGTTCCATTCCAGCTCACCCACCTTATCTGAGAGACGGCTTGACCCATCTCTGACCACCCCCTACACTACTCCTGGGTGGAGTAGTGGGTGTGGAATGCCTGCTTACCCCTGCACACACAGATCCAACATCTGGCTAGCTTATAAGGGGATGTAAAAAGAAAACATCTATCCTCCTCCCTTCTGTAGTTATATGGGCAGGACAGAACCCATCTTAAGTAGTGCATAAGCTTATTATGGATAATGGATCACTCTCCATCCCCCTGTGCCAGTCAGTGCTCATCTGTTACCAGCCCCAACCATTACAGTATAGTACCCTCTCCAGAGCAGTATCCTTATAGTGTAGTTCCTCTGCAATAATGCTTGTTCTCTCCATTTTGCAAAGAGTGCAACTGAAGTACAGAGGCTAGTTAACTTCCCTCAGGAGCTGCTAAGGAGAATTTTGTTATAAAAGAGAAAGGAAATGATCTTCTGTTATCATTTTCCTCACCTTTTTTACTGAAGAAGCAAAGCCTGTGGGGAACACAGTGGAATTGTCACGATAGTTTGCATGGACTGTAGGTGTTGGCATGACACGAACTGGGAAGCATATTTTGTTTGAATTATTACATTCTTATTTGTGCTTACATCAAGATCTGATTTAAAAAGTGCCCCTGTTTTTTGGGTGCCTAACTCAAGGTAGCATATGCCCAATTATCATTATGTACTGAGAAAGTGATACAGGTCCTTGACTACTTTCCAACCTTGGTACAAAGTGCTTCACCCTGTCAACAGATAATCAGGCACCACTCTTGAAAACATAGCTGCTAGCTGAATGTTTTCTTCTTTGACACACTGAGGCCTTTATTACATTGAGGCCTAATCTGACTGCCTTGGCTGAAGTCAAAGAGAGGGCAAAATCTCCAGTGAGGTAGCGGTAACTCTGAGCCAAATTAAGATATCTGTTTCCCTCTCTCTGCTCAGAACTGCTGAAATGAGGAAGAGCCCTTGCAATACAAAACTGAACCTGACCAGAGGTGAAGCTTAGATTAAGGATCAATAAAATATAGGAAGCAAACTGCAGGAGGCAAGTTCAACCCCAGAGCTGCATCCCTTGGCTATGCAGGGCCATGGAATGCATGTTGTCCCCTGACCTTTTGTTCAGCACTGCGGAGAGCATAACTTCTGGTCATAGGGGACGCAGTGGCAACTGACAAACCTTTGTCTGAAGTAGCTAAGACCAACTCTGATGCTCTAGAAGGGGAGTCTTGATTTTTTTTTTTTCATATTCTGCAGTACAGATGGTCTCTGCAAACCTATATATTAATTCTAGTCACTGTCATTTTTATTGGTGGTCAGGCTGAGGATGCTATCTGCATAACACTAATAGGATGCATCCTGATTTGAAAGCAGATTTTAGAACACTATTTTTTTATATTAGGCATCAAGTTAACAGGCACTGTTGATTGCAGAAACCCCTGTTGTTTTGCATGAAGCCCGTCAAACATTGGCTGAGGGGTGGTGACACATTGGAGAACTTTGCAGTCTTAGTGACACCATCTACATCTCAGGCAGGACTTCACATTCATTTGCTTCTTTTCCTTTTCAGCCAATTATAAAAGTGGTCCCAAGCGTGTCTGTGTGAAAGCAGATATGGGGAGGCTGGTGGGGAAAAGAAAGAGGGCAGTGGAGTTGCTCATTGAAGTGTCGTTTCTGGGGTAGACAAATGAAATGTTTAGAAGTAAAAAGCCACATGCTCAACATGGAACAAAGAAGAAATCACAGATGTGCTAAATCAGTAGGCTTCATAATGTCACTCCTTGTTCCCATCTGGGACTGGACACAGCCATTTCCTCCATTTCACCCACTGCTCCCTTAGTTGTCTGCCAGGTGAGATGAAGAATAATGAGTGTTGCATGAGGCCAGATTCATGAATGCTTGGTGTTAAGTACACCAGGGTACTTGGTGTATTTATGGTGAGCTGAGCTCTTTAGAAGGTCTGTGCATGCTGAGCTTTTGGAAAGAATCTAGCCATCAACACATATGAACCACTCAAAAGGTAACATCATTTCCAGTGCAGAAGGCTACATCCATTCAGCTGATTCACAATGCCAATGCATGTCCCTTTCCCAGTTTCTTCTTCATCTGCCCAGAGAGAGGTATGTGTGCATGACAAGTAGGGGATCCAGGCCAGGGCAGGCTGGCTTTGGCATCGGGGAAGTGTAGGTTGGATTCTGGAATAGCAGTGCTCTAAGATTTATCTTCTCTGCTGACCTCATCAAACCTTAGCCTAGGCTGCAGATGATGCTCCTTGTCTATTCAGCACCTCTACCAGCTCCACTCCCAGTTAGTACAATGTAGTGGAAAGGATTATGCCCGGGAACTGTGGGCCTTTGTATATGGCACAAAATTAGCTTTTAAAGTGGCTTAAATGCTCTTTTACACTGCTTTAATGGTGTTGCTGTTTACACTGTCGGCGGTGTATTGCATGTTAATGGTGCTGCTGTTTACACTGTCAGTGGTGTATTGCATGTTAAATGGCTTTTGGATATCGTAAAATAAAACATGTCCAAGGTGTTTTAGTTTGCTACCTTATAGCCAGGGTGGGAAGCACGGGTCCCTGTGCAGCTCAGGGACTGTGCAACCAGCCTCGCTGCAGCCTGTGCAGGCAGGCTACTCTGAAGAAAAAAAAAAAGAAAAACAGGGAGGCTGATCTTTTTTTTTTCCTTTTTTCTCTCTGGAGCTTACCTGCCTGAACTGCGTGGGGGCCTCGTGCTTCCCTTCATGGCTGCAGTCCCCCCCGCCCCCAGGACCACCAGGGCCAGGTGCCTGCAGGTACATGCCACCTGGGGGTGGACTGCCGCTGCTGTGGAGGGAAGCGCCAGTTCCCCGCTCCCTCCAGCTCGGGGACTGCTCAGTCCATTGGCAGCTCACCTTTGCCCCCCTTGCCACCAGAGAGGCAGGTAAGGATCAGGCCTGACCCTTGTGTACATGCTACAGGGGTTTATTTGGTTTAAATTGAAGCAGGGTTTTTAAAAACCCACTGCTTCAATTTAGGGAGAATTAAACTGAAGTAAACCCCTGTGGAGTGTACAAGCAGCCTATGTGTCTTTTAAGACAAATCCTATTTCCAGTACATATCTTTTTACCAACCGGACTATGGAACTGTTGGCCCAAAATGAGTGTAAAGTTAGGATAGTGCCAGCTTCTATTGGCCATTCTACATCTCCTTCATTGGCTGCCATGATCACCTATTGTGTTCTTGCTACTACAGCACTTACTAAGCTGAGGGGAAGCAAGCCGTGCTCTAGTGCATCTCATACATCATCAACAAAATTGCTGTTCATGCTCTGATTCCAGAATCTCTGATGCTGGCAATGACCTGTGATAAAGTGTGAAACTGAGAGGGAGTGAGTGAGCACAGCTGGATTTTCAGATATTAGGTTAAGTTTGAATGGCTAGCAAGTTTGTTTATAAAAAAGTATTATTTTGTTTGTAAAGTCAGCACATAGGGGAAATCGGCTCAGAAAATAAATGCAAAAGGCTAGGTTGGCATTTTTTAAAGGCACTTTTCCCTGGTGCAAACAGCCACCCTCAAATAAAATTGTTTCATTGTTAATGTATGGGGAATGATTTGATTCTAGACATGAATGGCATGTGCCTCCAGTAGCTGAGGGGCACGGCTGCACTGGCGATGGCGGGAGTGCGGTGGTGGGAGCATGGTGGTAGTGAGCAGGGAGATCCCACAGATGCCGCCGGCACTGGCAGTGGCAAGGGATGGGTGGCGAGCACTGATCTGGGGTCAGCGACCACCCACAGATGCTACCAGCAGCAGTGACGGCGGCCAGCAGGGATTGCTGAACACCTGCAGACACCGCCAGCAGTATTGTCATCAGGGTGGTGAGCGGCAACAGCCCACAGGCGCTGCTGACAGTGTTGGTGGTGCCTTTTTGCAGGGGGTGCACTGCTATGCTCAGGGGTACGTGTGCACCTGCATGCATCCCTACACATCACCCCTGTTTTATTAGCAAGAATTGCTTTTTTCCTTCTTCAAACATATTGCAACATATAACCTTTCTGTTGACTACTACTTATGAGCCTTTTTCAATTACAGATCTGATAGGGAGCTATCTGAATAAGGGGAAATTGCTAATAGCAGAGATTTCCTCTATATTTAATCCTTTTTCATGTCTCAAACTAGCTCAGAAAATTAGCAAGATAGATAAATGGCTCCTATCTCCTCATGTAATTACTACGGCAACGATAATTATTTTAGGTACTTCATTTAAAATCAAATAGTTCAGGAGCTGATTCAGATTGAGTTTGTAATCTATTCTGCAAAGGAAGGGTTGGGAGTTGTGTCTTGACACTAAGTGTTTGCCTTCTCAAGCTATTTGGAAGTCAGGTGGGGCATAGACCTGATTTCCCATACATACCCCCTATATCTTATCTCCCTGGAAAATATATTTGGTTGCCTGGATTTGCTTTTGTTCCAGTCTTTGAGCAACTGAGGAGTTTATTTTCCTGTGATATTTAAGCCCTCAGATTTTGTATCCATAACATTTATGCCAGTATCACTACCTCATTGCAAAGCTACAGGGTAAATGTGCAAACTGGTCAGTCAATAGGCAACGGTTTCTATGTCAGGATTTCTGACACCAAGATCCCCAGTGCCGCATGGGTCTCTTGTTCCCTCCTTTCAGCCTTCTACTGAATGGGGTTGGGGTTAGGAGTTAGGCATATAATCCCATTTTTTGTGAAGCTTGAGAGGGCAGAAAGAAGAAAGCTGTTGTCTATTGAGTCTTATTTAGGGCCACTTTCTGAACCCAGTGAAAGTAATGGGAAATCCCCACATAACTGTATGGCTTAGAATTTGATCTCCATGGCCTGGTTTCTAGAAGGTGCTGAGGATTCTCAGCTGCCCCGACTTTCCTGGAAGATACAAGCTCTGAGCACCTCTGCAGAATCATGTTCCTATGGCACATCCTTTCCTTTTCTTTTATCTTTAAACTGTCTGCTAACTGAAATGCTCAAGTGAGACCGGTGTCCTGGTCTCATCGCCATCTGAATAAACATCTGCATAAACCCTCCTCTGTTTTCAGTTGGATACCACTACACTTGATCTTAGCCTACAAGAGGCTGAGAAGCAATCACTTCCTGTCCTAAACTGTTGTGCAGCCTTCCTAGGTTCTTTTTGTCTTGTAATTGCTAAAGAAACACCACAATCTGCTCTGGGGCAGCTTCATGTTAGTAATGGGTGATGCTATTCCTGTGAAAAATGTGCAGCAAAATCCGCTCATGGAAAGCTATCAATTTCATTTAAATACACATAAATGGTGATGGGAGAGGTCTGTGTCTTTTAAAGTGCTTTGGGGCAGCCCTTGGGATGAAGGGAACCATATGAAGGCAGGGGGAACACATTGGTCGTTCTTAACAGGCTGGAAGGCAGTTTGTTGTTTTAATGGTGTTATTCATTTAACTTTAAAGTTAATGTGTTTGATGTTATGTCAGAACAGCACAAAATTTTCACTTCTGTGCTACATCGAATAAAGTCCAAGGGTCAGTTTCTCAGGTAAATTCATTGACTTCAGTGGAGCAACTTCAGTTTTTCAGTTGAGAATCTGGTCATGTATTGTGTGTCTCTCTGTTGCTCTGTCTAATATCCAAGACAGAAAAGGAAATGAATAATAAATGAACAGGGAAAATCAATATCCCTTAATGTAGTGAATTTATTCACTTTGTTTCCAGTTATCTTTCATTCTAATTTTGTAGCATAATTAAGATGGATGTTTAATGAAGCCGTTGGTCACAGAAATAGCCTCCTCCTTTGTAGTAATAAGAACACATCTCAGTATAAGATAGAGGGCCCAGCAGCTGCTGCTTTTAGCAGTAGTTCTGCCTCCATTAATGATAGGCTAGAGAGAAGGCCGCTTGAGAGGGACTCAAAGGAAAGTACCTAGCCTGATATTCTTTAAATATGGAGGTTGGGAATACCAGTGTTACTGTATGATAATCAGAGATCCTGGTTTTCTTTGTTTAAAATCCCCAAATTTTCTGATGGAAACCCCCCCAAATCCATGTTTTTTTCCGTGATTAAAATGAGGCACCACTATATAAGTATCAGTTGAACACAAAGTTTTATTGATAGTTTTACAATTTTAAAGCAATTTGGAAGCTTACCAGTGCCTCAGTCATTATAAGAAAATTAATTCTAAATACCTTTATATTTTGGTGTTTGATTTTCTTATCATGGAAAATCAGAACTCCCTCTCCTCCCATCATTACCAGGAGATGGGTCCAGCTGTGGCTGTCCCCCCTCCCCCTCTGCTTTGTGGCACTGAGCAGCCCTGATATGCTTGTGGCTCTCACTCACAAGCCACAGACCCCCCTGGCCCTGCTGGTACCCTGCATTCCTGACCTGCAGCCTCTGCCTACCCCCTACTTGCTTCTTCCCAGCTGCAGCTTTGCACTGTACCAGGATGCAGCTGTCCCCCCTGCTGCTTTGTGCAGTGCTCTGCCCTGCCCATGCTGTTGCCCCTCACTTCCAAGCCACAACCCCTCCAGCACTGCCAGTGCCCTTCACTCCAGACCTGCAGTCCCCTCCCACCCTCCACTTGCTCCCTTTTCTTGAATACCTCCAATACTGGAAAGTTCATAGTTTCCCAGGGTGTCTGTTCCACTGCCCCCTGCTCTAAATAGGAGTCAGTAACAGCAGCCTCCTATGTGTTGCTGCTTTCTCCCCTGGCTCTTGGGGAAGAAAAAGAAAGGACCAAAAAAAGCAGCAGCTTCCCACTGTGTGCTTCTCTCCCAGCCCTTTGAGGAGAGAGAATAAAAAATAGCAGCTCCCCAGTCCTGCTGTCCCGAGCCCTACTCCCACCATCTTTATCTGCTTGGCCAGGGATTGGAGTGGATTGGACCCTGGGGCGAGCCCATAAAATTAAGCCCTGGGCTCTGCATATTAAGCCTATCCCTACCAATTGCCCAGCTCAGGAGCCCAAAGCTAGGTGATTGGGTCTTGGAGGGCTGCTGACCAGCAGCTGTGTTTCACTCCAATCCGTATGGTTAGGGACAGACATTACATAGGAACTGGTTCAAGTGATCAGAAACTGGTTTAAACCTGTAACAGAAGAGACATTCAGTGTACATAAACCAGTTTGAAAATGGCTGAAAGGAGTTTGAGATAAAACTAGTTGAATGTTTACCTGACTTAACTGATTTGGGTCAAACTGGTATATGCAATGTCTGTCCCAGATGCCTTCCTGGTTTAACTTAAACCAGAGTTCCCCAGCATCCCAGATGTTTTGCAGCACTGGGTGGTGCTCTCTGCTTCCCAGCGGGGCTGGCCCCTCCCCTCTGCTCCCTGGCTGGAGCTCCAGCAGAGACGGCAGGTGCAGCAGTGTCTGCCTGGCTTCCTGTTCCCCATCCCCACTCATCACTCCCTGCTCAGGCAGGAATCCACTCCCTTCCCGCTCCCATAGCATGGACCATAGCCACCATGGACCATAGCCACTAATGCTGAGATGTGTCGGTGTAAGGCAGACAGGACAGTGTCCACTTAGGGCTTTTTGGAGCTATTCAACAGGTAGCTGATAATGTCCCTCCATTACTTCCTTGGAAAAAGTTAAGAAGAGTTTGAACTAATTAAAGGGTCTTTTGTTTTTGGGCTGATTAATGCTGATAACAGAGCTGATAAATGCTCTGTTGTCAATGGAGGGGGAAGAACCCCTCCCTAATCAGAGCATCCCCAGGGGGCCTAGCTATGCCCCCCCCCCCTTAGCTCAGCAGTGTGGAAGAGAGGGGAGGGCTGTCCTAGCTTCCCCCCACTTCTAGCCTGAGCCACTGCAGGCATGTACCTGCATTTTCTCAGTCCAGAGAGAATGACTGTGTAGTTGCAAACCAGTTCAACGTAGGCAGGTTAGACTAACTTGTGAAGATTGAATCAATTCAGGCTCAGGCTTTTTGAATGTCTGTCCCTGGCGTATGGCCCAGGCTGCCCACCTGCACACCCCTGCCCTGCCCCTTGCCAGCCTTGCTGGCTCTCCCTGCAGGCCCCTGTCCCAGCCCTGGCAGTGTGACCTGTACCTGACCCACAGGGCTTCCCCCAGCCCTGCTGGTGCCCCTCATTCCCAACCTGCAGCCCTTTCCTGTCCCCAGCCCTACCTGAGGGGGCCCTCAGCTTCCCTAGCACCCTAGGGTCCAGCCCCCAGGCCCTACTTAACCAACAAAGTCAGTCTGAGCCAGCCCTGTTGTTATCACCTGTTGACCCACACACTGATCATGTAAAACAGGGGGTGGTGATGTGTTCCCTGTTTAGAGTCATATGCCCGGGAATCTCTGGGGCATGTCTCTGCAAGTGGGGAAAGCTGATGTTTCCCACCCCCAGAGACATGTCCAATGATTGCGTGGAGCATGTCTCCATTAGTGGGGAACCCCAGGTTTCCCAGTTTCCAGAGGGACCCCTCTCTGTATGTGAGGTGAGCTGAGCAGGCAATCTTAGGGCTAGAGGAGCCCTATCCTGCATGAAAATTCATGGGGCATGGAGGGTTGGGCCCCTCAAGCCCCAGCAGTGCCTGCCTCAGGTGGCTTAAGAGCGTGGGGTGCTCTGGGTTGCCTGTGCTTTCCTGCCACATAGCAAATAGGTGTTTGCCACAATAAAACCTTTTGTCACAGCCACAAATTTGGACATTTGTGACACGACAGAAGGGGATGAACATTTATTTGCTTTTGCTGCCATAAGAAGTGTTAAGAAGGCTCAAAATGATGTCTGTTTCCAGTCCCAACACTCATGTCCTGTCATAAAATAGGGCCAGGATCCCAAATAATACTGCAAAATAATTTGTGCATTATTACGCCAGATATGCCATGTGCTCTTCTGTCTGGTACAAATGTCTTCCTATAATTGCAATCATTTGGGCCATATGGAAAGTTGCCGTTAATGACACTTCCACCCCACTCACTTTTCTTGGTATTAAGCTCTGTTAGGTTGATCTGCAGTACATGGCAGAATGGGTTTTATAAGAGGACTCCCAGTCCCTTCTTTAAAAAGACATGTGCAAAGAATTAAAACAGGACTGCAGAGCCAGCTGCAAAAAAAAATGTAGTGGGGATACGACTCTGGAGTCATCCTTTTCACTGGTCTGATATTTTATAGTTATTCTCAGTACAATGTTATATGAGAAGGATGATACAATTTTCAATTAACTTTTCTAGCTTGCTCAGGAACAAAGAGATGTCCACTTTTTGCATATATTAGAACGTGCCTAACTGTGAGCATGTGAACAAGCCTCAGAAGACATTGGTGCTGCTTACATCATTTTAGTATGTTCCTATCTTTAAAGCTTTGCCAAATCAGGGCTCTGAACCCTACTAAGCCTCAGCCACAGCAGCCACTGCCAGGCACATTGGTACTTGGTCAGAAGCCACGGAGCAGATATGGATTCTCCGTGAATCATATCCAAGGGGCACAGGGTGCTGGGCTCAAAGATAGAGACTATCCCAGGGACTGCCCTGTCATCTGTAAAGAAATAGAGCCATCATCAGCCATCACTGCAGGGTTGATTTTACACACAAAGGACCTATTTGAAGCCCATCTAATGGGCTTTGGATTAAGCCTGTTAAAAGAAGTTTGAAAGCTGCTGCTGATGTCATTATTTCAGCATTTCCAGTGCAACAGTCCAAACCTCCTCCCTCTGGTATCTGTTCCTTCCTCACTAATTTTCAGCTCCTCTTAGAAACTGTACTCAGATGTTAATTGTGACAAGGACCAAGCACTGCTTTTCTTACTGTGTGTGTTGTGGTGAGCCACAGTCCTACTCTTTTAGGTGCGCTGGAGTTTAGGACAAGTGAAAGCTGCCTTTGCCCTTCATGATCCCCATGTGATATAGGCAAGAAGGAGGAGATGGCCAGAGTCCCATCAGTCACTGTCTTGGTATGGGGATGGTAGCCTGGAATTAATTTCACTTCCTTCTTGCCTACCAGGAGGGCAGGGGGAGCTGATGGACCCAGAAAAAAGCAAAATGCTGCTGGTACCGCAGCCAGAGCCTTCCCTCCTCCACTCCTATGCCTTTGCTTATCATCAGGTTGGTCTGAAGGGGAGAGATTGGCTGTCTTTAAGACCATTTCAGTTACTGAAGCTGGCTGAATGTTAGGAAGATAGCTGTCTAATAGTAGTGGACAATAGTTGGTGCTTTTACATCAGATTTTTATGTTCTATTAGGCTAAATAGGTTATGGTGCCTTATAAGAAACTTTTGACTCATTACTTGAGAAATGGAACTAATTTAGAGTCAGAATTAGTGCTAGGGTGGTTTGTACAATATGCAAGTACTTTGGGGTTAATCCATCCCTGGTGTAATACTGCGGAAGTTGATTTGGCCCATTGACTTCAATGAGGGTGCCTGCGTGAAAGCAAATTAACTTGTCATTTTTGCGTTACCTTTGATATTACAGTTTTCTGTGCTGTGACTATTCGGTTCATTGACAATTACAGTAGGGTTTTTTAAAAATATTTTTTGTATTTTTTTTTTCAGGTTGTATCATGAATGACCTTTAGAGTTTGTGAATGTAGATGGTTTGTATTTCATCCATTTCACTAATATTTCTGATTTATCTCCATGTCACTGCACAGCAGGATGTAGTGGTGGGTATAATGTTTTATGGGATACTGACACTAATAGGCAAGTAAACACTCAGCAGTGGATGCTTATTTCTAGTGGGGAGAAAATGCAGGGCACAGGTCACATTTAACTTTCTTAGTTAAGGGACAAATGCATGTTAATTTTCTTAGTAATATAAAAACAAAAGCACCTCATGTTGATAGAATCTCTTTACTTTTTCTTTTGAAAAACAACATAGACTAAAACCAGGTACCTTAAACATTTCTATTCCAGGTAGGACAAAGTCCTTGGTAGACAACAGAGACAATGCTGGAACTTGCCCATTTAAGTTTATATTGTGAATTTGTTTTGTGAAATAAATATTTCTGAGAAACACTGAGAGTCTATAGACAATGACAGCTGAATTTTGGAGGCTAAGTGGATTTTTGCTTTTGAATAAGGGTCCAGAGTATTTATATAATAGTATTTGCCTCAATTTCACTCCAACTGTCTCAGCATATGAGCAGCTCAAGTGTATTATTATTCTAACAGCCTTTTCTCTTGGTCTCCTTTTTGTTACAAGGCAAAACAACTTGGCATACGCAGTATTTATTACTAATGAATTCAGATACGGGAGATAATACCAAGAAAATCAAAGGAAATGACATCAGGAAATAAATGGGGGAATGACTCAAATTAACACAAGAAAGATCTCTGTTCTCATTCTGTCATCAGAAATAGTTTCTGTTTGCTGTTGTTAGAAAAAGAAAACAAAGAAACAAATAGAAGTCTACTTTTGTAAATAAAACCTTTATTTTTCTAAAAGAGAATTTGAGACGCAAAGTACTTGTATATTTTTTTTCACCTGGACCAAAAGTTTTGCCCTGTTAAGGTTTTAGTCTGTTAGTGGGTACGCTGTATGCAGCAGCAATGCTAGTTTCATAGTGGCAGGAAAGTGAATGGAAAACCTTTTGTTAAATTTAAAAAAGCAGAAAGCTTTTTGCAGCTCATAAAACCCGAGCTGCCTTAGGCTCAATGCTGAGCTTTTGGGCTCATTTAGCCAAGTTTTAAAGCATATGTTGTAATGAAATAAGCTAAACTGAATTAAAACCACATTAATTCTAAGTGAGAGCATCCACACTGGAGCGTAATGAGGTTTAAGCAATCAACTTTAAAAATAAATACAGATTAGGAGTGACCATACTTCAGTTTTAGAACTGGATCAGAGCCAATTTAATTCTGCATAACAGCATCCACAGAGTGGGTTAAATTGGTTTAAATAACCCACTTGAAATGCAGACCCTTAGTAGTTTGGGTTGACTTTCCTGACAATCCCCACGTAGACCAGAGGAACAAGGCATGTGTTAGGGAAAGGCAAAACAGGATCTATCTGTAGATTTTTTTTTTTTAATATCAGTAAAAACACTTCCTTTCAAATATAACATTTCCTCTGTGGTTTTTGCAGCTCAGATAAGACAACGTTGAAGAAAAGAGGGAAAGGGAAACCAGTTAGTTACAAAAGTGACCCATCCAAGCCAGTGAAAAGCAACAACTAAACAAGCAATTTACAGGGTGCAGCTAGGGATCATGTTGAAGGTATAAAAGCATATTCCACCAGGGATGGCTTTGAGAGCAACTATTGCGGCACTAAATTCCAGCCCTAACATTGGTAAATTAGCCTGTGTTCCATGCACAAACCAAAATATTTGTCATTAAACCTCATGGCCCTCGAAAAAGAGCAGATATTGAAAGTATCAGCTTCATAGAAATGCTTTTCCAGTACATAAAAACGATTTTATTTTTGGTGTGGTTAGTGTGCAGTCTTCTCTCTTGCTGTCAGGATTGGCAGGGGCTGGGATGTATTTTTAATGTTGAGTTGCCCCCTCTTCCTTTTACTGTTATTTGTATGACAATGTCATCTAAAGACCATAACAAAGAACAGGCCCCATTTTGCAAGTTGCTGCAAAAACATGCAGTAAGGGACAGCACCTTACCCAGAGAGTTTTTAATTTAAATAGACAGGACACACAAAGCTAAGATGGGAAACGGAGGCAAGGTGAGCTGGCATGTCCAAACTCACAGAGCTGGTCAGTAATACAACACCCGAAGGAACCCAGTTCTCTTGACTTCCAGTCCCTTGGACCGTTCCCTAGACCACATTGGGTTGGTCATGACCACATGCTCAGCATTTGTGAGAAGGAGTCGGTGGGAACGGGCTTTCTCAAGACTGGCTCTGCCTGGACACAGCAGCGATGCGGTGTTGAAATGCCTAGTAACTCTCCTTCTGTCAGCTACCACAAACAAATACGAGGGAATAATTTCCCCTCCTTCCTGATGCCTTCTACATCAAATCTCTCTGCAGGGACCCTGCCAAGAGAGGAGCTGCTGCACTCACAATAGAGCCCCTTCCCCCCCTTCTCAGACAGAGGGAAGGTCACCATGGAAACTGGCCGCTGAGTATGTGGGAAAGAGGAATGGCCCTTATGTAGAAAAGTGGTATGGGATTTAATGGGGGGTAGAAGCAGTTCAAGCCTCTTGAAATGTAATAGGGTTTTATAGAAATTACACTATAAAATTAATAGAGGATGAAGTACTTTGTATATATTTCTTAACTGTCTTACAGAATTCAGCAGCAGAGATATATCCTTGTTTAATGCCATAAGATGGCTCAAAAGTCCTATAGAAAGCTTTTATTTATTAGTAGTAGTAGCATTAGTATTATTCTTGTTGATTTTTCCTTATTAAATTCCATACAGCTTTTTCGTAAGAGAAACTAAAAGAAAACAGAGGAATTGTTGGGGCTTAGAAACAAATAGAAGACCATCTAAACCTTAACAAGGACATTTTTTGTTGTTCTTCTTCAGGAGTCTTTAAAAAAACCTGAAGCATTTAATGCATGCCACTTTCTTGCTGTGCTAGCTCTAAGTGCAAATGCTCACAAAACAGTTTCTCACCCAATTTTTGTAAGTGGGGGAAGGGAAAATGCCCACCAGCTAAGAGATCTTGAATGCCAAGTTTCTGCAGAGACTTTTTATTTTCAAGTTATAAACTCCTGGTAATAGAGGATTTTATCATGAAAACTCTGACAGAATCTTTTATCTATAGAGGCGTAAATGGCACCTCTTCAATTAGTTGACAAATTAGACTCATAGAAGCCATGTCTGGGGAAGGAAGGACAATGCCTTGTTATGAGAGTAGCTTCCTCCCTTCTGACACAAGAATAATGAAGGTGCACTCCACTGCACTGAGTGAAGTTATGGTTCCTTTGCTATAGGATGCATCATGGTCATTCACTTCTCCCAGATTATTTATAGTGCAGAAGCATTTAGCAATCAGAGCCAGCATCAGCAACTCATTGTACTAGGTATTGTAAACAGGGCAGCTAGCCTGAACAGCTAGCTGTCTCTGTGTGGAAAATGGGTGGGAGGAGATACAAAATGAGGTGGCATGCCCAAGGAACTCCTGGCTCCTAGTGCTTTGTCCGCTGTTCCATGAGGTCTCCCAGGCAGCCTGAAAAGACAGAAGAAATCCTCTTTAACATTGTTGAAAACCACCTCCTTGGTGTAAGCATGATATTGAGGCATGTTTTTGTTTCTTTTTGTGTCTTGCAGCCTATTTCTGCTTCCTTGTTACAGCCCTGGGTGTGACTGCTGGCGCGCATCGTCTGTGGAGTCACCGGTCCTACAAAGCCAGGCTGCCTTTGAGGATATTTTTGGCTTTCGCCAACTCCATGGCTTTTCAGGTTGGGATGGGGTTGTCAAAAGTGATCTTTGGTCTTTGTGCAGGTTGACTCCAAGGTCTCTGTGTAAGGCTGCTATCTACTGAAAGCATCAAGGGGACCAGAATGTTCATCTGTTGCACTCTGCAGGAGCTACTGATGAATCAGGGGAGGGAGGCAGAAACATACGTCACCTGTGTGTCAGTATGTACCTGGGAATAAAAGCAAACCGGATCAATGATCCATCAGGAATTGGTACCAAAGCTTCAGGGGACAACACAGAACCTCCATAATGGGCAATTGCATGCCTATGTAAGGCAGTCACAGATTGGCTTCTGTCCTGAAGAATGAGGGCAGGCATATGTATGTTTTTATTTTAGTTATTGTCCTAATAAGAAATGCCTACCTCTTATATAGCACGTTTCATTGGTAGATTTCAAAGAACTTTACAGAGAAGGCATTGTTATCTCCACATTAAAGAGGGGGAAGCTGAGGTTTGGAGAGGAAGAAGAGGCTGTCAACCAGCCAGCTGGTGGTAGCATTGGGAATAGCATCTGAGTCTCCTGAATGAAAACCCAGGTGTGGTTCATTGCTGGTGTCACACTGCTTTTAGCACAATTATTGGTTTAGTATATAATTGTAAGTATTCTTATTATTAATACATATAAGCTCTTGGCCTCAATAACATCTTATGGCATGAAGTTCCCTAGGTTAATTATGATCTGTGAATGAAAGTGTTTCTTTTCATCAGCTTTCAGCCTGTGTCCTTTCCATTTCACTGGATATTTTCTCATTCTTGTGCTATGACAGAGGATAAATGGAAGCATCTGAATGACTTCTACACTGCTTGTCTTTGGGAATGTTTCTATAGTGTCATCTTGAGTCAGTCTCTTCTATGACCTAGGGTGCAGACACATGCAACATTCAGACCACTTTAAACCAAAAGTGTCCAGATGTTCAGGCCAGTTTAGAATGGTTAAAACCTTCAGAAATGTTTCAAGGGTATATCTGGATAATCAGATACTTTTTGATCCAGTTCTCTGTGAACCAGTAATGTGCTAAGCATCAAACTCTCCATAACTAGTATCTGATATTCTCCAGGCAGCCCACATTTCACTGCTTCTCACCGCCCCTGCTCCAAGTCTTCAACTTCCTGGTACTACTCACAACTCAGGTGAGTGGGGAGGATGCCTCTGCTTTTGGGGGAAGAACAATTAACAGCTAATGAGCCGATTCACATTGACCCAGAATGGAATTGATTGCCATTCAGTGGTATTAAGTTTGCCCCTTGTACCGTGGCTCAGTTTTCCCTCAACCAGCAATTGATGGTTGTTTACCATTCAAGGTGCACCCACCTGCCCACCAGCCTCAGAGGATGGAGGGAGGGAATGAATTTAAATTGAGTGGCTAAGGAAAGTCTTTTTAAAGCTGCAGCCTGTAGCAGAGACTTTGGGCATCCCCTAGAATACTCCCCCCAAGAATGCAGCAGTCTGGACAGACCCCACCATGCCACAGCCCCTTCCAGCCAATTGGGATCTTCCCCTGCTAAAGAAATCCGAGGGAAACTCCAGACATTCCTGGCTGTGAGGCATGCTGAGCTGGATACTCACTTTCACCCCTTGGTTGTGGTTCAACAGCACTGCAGTGCCTAAAAGGTGACTGTTTTCCTTGGACCTCTTGGCAGTGTACATGCAGACAACTCTAAATCACAACAATTATGAACTGGTTCCCAATCGGTGACAATCTTGGAACAGTTCAATTCTTACATGAGTCTGCACCACTAGAAAACACTAATCTCCTCATAGTACAAAGAGTGCACAGCTCTGAGTTAAAGCAATTGAAGTACTATTGATTTGACTATGTTGAGCTGTGTTTGGTTTTAGTCCCTTTGGTGCAAAGCACTACAAGGCATGATGATCTTTTGAGCAACTTTCAACACAAAAAAAAAAAAAAATTGGAGGAAAAGGACATTGTTTAGAGGTAATCTTTCATACTTACTTCCAAATCCTTCTGGTGCAATCTTGGACCAACCAGGATAGTTGGGGATGCAAAAGCCCCTTTGAACTTCAATTCCTATGTACTGTATGTTCCACACTTGAATGTCAGCCTTACCATCATTTGAGGCTGAGAAGTATTCACTGCAAATGTCAGTGAGTGGGGTGTCTAAAGGTAGCTTCGAGCCACTTTTGCACCCCTACCCAATCCAGAATGTCAGGTCCAAGTCATTTTCCTATAAGCTCTAGCAGCTTAAGTACAGCTCTGATTTACTGCAACTGCTTTTGGCTCCAAGTTGCTGTGATAACTGCCGGTGCCTATAAGGCTACTTCTAACCAGTTCTGTCATATTGGACATGTGGGCCAGGTACAGACATTATACTTTTACCAGTATAAGTGATCAGAAACCAGTTTATATCCATAACAGAATAGAAGGTCAGCACACATAGATGGGTTTAAAAATGGTGAAACCCAGTTTAAGATTTGCGTCCCCCACCAAAGGACGAATGTGTGTTGTGTTCACTACTGATCTAAACTAAGCCATTTACAGAAAACCACATGACATATTAAATCCTCCTCAGGCTTTTTGAATCTCTGTACCTAGCCATGGAGAGCAGGCTGCCTAAGAAGCTGTAACAGAATCCTAAATATCTTGAGAAAGACTGTTTTTGTGGGAGACCAGAGGCTATACTTAGCACTTCTGGCCTCATGCTCTGTAACAATGACACTTTGTCTTCCAGACAAAGTCTTGTCAATTCAGAATGCAGAAATTTCACATGCAGACATTTCTTCTCTGTAGCCAAACACATTTTTTTTTACTCTTGGAAAAGCCTGAGATTTTTTTCTTTCGTCAATCAACCATGTAGAATTACTTCTCAAGCTTTTGTAAGTGACTCAGTTTGTACTGCTGAAGCATTGGTTCTGAGATGGGCAACGCTTGAGTCAGATTTACTTCATTCTCCTACTTGCAGCTCCTTAGTGTCACTATTTCAAACACTGCTCAGTAGTATCCATCCATACAGAGATATGCCATTGTGATTCTATTACATGCACTCATTTTGTAGCTTCCTATATAAAACAAGCTTTGTTTTTTACCTTAACATCAGGCAGTCACTAGTGATGTTACTGTGATTACCTTGCACTCAGCTGCAGTACTTATTTGGAATTTCACTTTAGTTTGTTTAGTTCCATTTTTGCAAGCTGATCTATAGCGAAACCTTGCTTTGCAAATTGATTAAGAGACCCAGACTCTTGTCTGCATCATCATCATTACCAGTTTGTTCTCCAGCTGCAAGAGGGTATTTTACTCCTATATTGATTTTAAAATGGTGCTAAGAATAGGAGGTTTTTGCAACTTGCACCACACTTTTACTGGTTCCATGCCCTCACCTGTATCTAGTGTTTCGATTCTCTCTGTCTTTACTGTAAACAATTTTGGTCTGTCATACATTTTCCTTTAGCCTGGCTTTCTGCATTTTTAGCAAGCTGCCTTCAGTTCTGCTCAGCCTTGCTAATTTAGGGAAGCAGCTAACTTTGCTAATATGTATTGCATCGGCCAACAAATGAGTTAATGTCATGCACTAGCATGGCATTGACCTGGTTATATGCTTTGACACAAAAGCTGGTTGACCTTGTTACCTGCTTTGCCTCATTCCTTATTACACAGGTCTGTAGCATTGTGATCAATAATCTCATTTGGAAGATTGTTTCTATTAGAAAAAATGTGCCTTTCCCATTGGCATTCTTGTATCTTCTTGACATCTTTAAATAACTTTTCAAAGTAGACTCTGGTCTGCTTCATGCTTCCAACTCCAGTTCCTCTAGACCTGCCACTTGTAGCAGTATGGAGGATTTTAGCTTCTCTGGTTTCTCTGCAATGTATCTTGCTTTTACGAAAACATTGGAAACAGTGCAACTGTGTCCCAGAGTTTTGCACAGACAGAGATTCAGGTGACTTTGTTTCCTTTATCTTTTGCCAAAGCTTTTGTTTTCATTTGTTATCATGTAAGAAAGGTGTGAGGAATGGGAACACCGGCAAGAGCCTAGTCTTCATTTCCTAGTGTCAGTCCTTTGACATGGGTTAGTGTTAAAAAAAAAAAAAAAAAAGCAAAACAAAAATCTCTTGTCACCTGACAGGTGTCAAGACTCCAGTGGTTACTGTTACATTGCTAAAGATCTATATCAGTTTTTCCTGTGGCAACAGTCATCAAGGTGTAAATTCACCTCCCTCATATCTCTGTGTTTTTAATTCTCTGACAGAATGGAGGTTAAAAAGGCAGCCCTGGAAATCTTCCAGACACAATTTTAGGATGATGAAATTCTTACTGTGGAGGAACTGGAGCCAGGTTCTTTGGTTCTGGGACATGGTTGCCTCCCAGCACCAGGGAGCATTCCCTCTACAGCCTCTGGAAAATTTGCAGCTGATGTAAAAAGCAGTGATTTCTTCTAGCACTGACAACAGAAGCTTCTCAACTCACAAAATGGGGACATAGGCAGTTGTCTTCCTTGGGTTACTGTATTCTGCAGTCATGTCAATGGAACATGAATTCTGTCTTTGTTGTTGCCTCATTCTTGCCATTTTGCAGACATCTCAGGCTGTCATGTCTTCTCTGTTCTTCTCTAAAAACAAAGCAGAAGTATGCAATGGCAATGCTGCTTCTGCCGTTCCCAAGGAAGCTTGCTGTTCGGGTGTCATGCCTCCCATGCTCTGCCATGGCAGTGACTGAGAAGAAGGAAAGAAGAGGCCATGCTCTGCTGAATGTTTTTTGTTTAACATGCTGTATGTTATTATAGATTTCAGTGCAGGCAACCATTTGTAGACTGGGGTGCCCTATGTTAGGCAATTTAATTTATAGTTAGCCACCTAAATCAGTGATCTGATTTTCACAGTTGTCAAGCATTGACATGCCACTGAAAGATATTGAAGCTCAGTGCCACTGAACAAACAGACCATCAATAGCATCTGAATTCCTCAATCTAGATTTAGGTACCTAGCTTTAAGGATCCACTTCTGAAAACTGTGACCACCAGATTCCTTCTTCTCCATGGAGTAGACTGGCTTCTCAAGAGTGCCAGGCTGTTGCCACTGCGTATTTAACTGACCTTGATGTCTGTGTGGTAGGCCTGAACTCTCCTTTGTATCCTGACCCAGATCCCACGGTCAAGGAAGGGTTTAGCTCCAAGGGTTTTATTTCAGCCCCTCTGTTCACAAAAAGTGCCTTAACACAGACATGACTGCGTTGCTTCTTTTTTTGATAACCCCCCCCCAAAAATCAAGTTTAGTTCCTATCAGCCCCCTCAGCAACGTTTCTAGGCCATCTCTAGCAATGATACTTGGTTTAAAGAGGCATCATTACAGCTCACATGCCAAGTCAAGATTTCAGACACTCCAAGGTGATCATAAAGCTAGTGACAAGAGTCCAGTTGTGTAAGTCAGGGACTTCTTTGGCTTTACTGTGCCTGAATTTTCCAGCATATTTGAGGATTTATTTGTTGGTATGACGAAGCTCCTTGAAGGAGTATGCCAAAGACTTAAATATTCTACTGATAATTTGCTTAGACAAACTGATCTGCTCCTGTAGTTTATTCCTTCTCCAGGGACTTTTTGGTTCAGTCTTATATTCCAGGCTGCTGACCACCTCTAGAGAGGTGCTGAATTTTCAGGAGCTGAGTGTGCTCAACAGGAGAAGACAGTACTCAGCATCTCTCAAGATCTGACACAGTGCTATGTTCATCCCTAGAGAAGCTAGTGGTGGCCAGCTGTAAAAAATGGATGACATATGTGACCCCTATAATGTCTGTGGACCACTATTTATCTTTAAGGTTGTACAGTGACATTGGGTCTATTAATGAGAAGACTAAACCAGACCCCTCAAATTAGCCATTATCAAAACAGCTTCTGTACCATCGTCGTGAGGCAGTATGGCTTTTCTCAGTTTCTCAGTCTGTTTCTGGAACAGATACTGCTTTCTGGCAGATATGCAGGAAATATTTTCTGAGCAGTCTCTCAGATATAAGCTTCAGTTAGGCCACTGGTCTGCAGTGTCTATTTTGAAGGGGATTAGGATTTCATTCAGGTCTGTATATGGCCTCTCTTCTTCTTAGAGCAGTGTATCTGCCACAGGGGAGATTCTGTGCTGATAGTGTGTTATGGCAGACTCACAACAGCTGTTCATTTCCAATATGGTTTACTAGAAATCACTAAAAAGATCATATTAGGTCTGATGTGCTGAGTGTCTCCTGCTAGTGCATAAGGTGAAGACCATTTGTATTTCAACACCACCAGTGTCTGTGGATACACTTTGACACACCAATCACTCTGGGTTCACAAAACTATTACACTGCACAAATTCCTTGCTATTTTAGTACTTGTTAATACTGCAGATGGGTCTGAACTAACCTTCCTATGTAGAAAAGGCCAACTATTTGGTGATTTTTATCCAGATCAAGAGCTGGATAGAAATTCTGGAGTTGCACACCTTGGCAAGTTGAATCCTTTTGCAGTGTGGGCCAGTTTGTATCTAGAATATGAGAATCATAGGTACTCTGAGGTGCTGTAGTGTTCAAGACATATGTGTGGAGCACTAGCATCCTTTCTGTAGGCTCAAGTCCCTTCCAGAGCACACCTGGTTCAGGGTACTTTAGAGGCAACAGCAACATTTATCTGTGAATGTGTTGCCTCCTAGGTGTATGAATGCTCACTGCCCTGATGGCTGTTATCCCTGATTGAGTCTGACAGGATGTGTTGCTTAGTTGATACCCAGTATTCCAGAAAGTTGTGTGTAGTTTGGGTGTGACATTCAATCCTTCTTTGCCTTCCATGTAGAATGACATATATGAGTGGTGCCGGGACCATCGGGTGCATCACAAGTACTCGGAGACAGATGCTGACCCCCACAACGCCCGGCGTGGCTTCTTCTTCTCCCACATTGGCTGGCTGTTTGTCCGCAAGCACCGAGATGTCATAGAGCAAGGGAGGAAGCTGGATTTCTCTGACCTGCTGGATGATCCCGTTGTGAGGTTCCAAAGAAAGTAAGTGAAATGTCCCAGAGAGGGATGTGCATAGAAGGCATGAGGTGGAGCAGCAATGGGAAATGGGCTCCTTCCCTTAGTCTAATTTTGATGTATTACCAGATGCTTTTCTTGTTGCCTCCTCCCTTTTGTACCAAACATGTGCTTTCCTAGCACAGCGCACCCAGTTGAGAGACAGTGGTTCAGTCATGCAAGCTCTTTCTTAGGATCATAGAAAATTAAGGTTGGAAGGGGCCTCAGGAGATTATCTAGTCCAGCCCCCTACTCAAAGCAGGAGTCTCTCCAACTATAGAGAAAAGGAACTTCTTGAGGTCACCTTTAAGGCTGAAATTTAGAGGCCTACCCCCAGCTTTGAATTCATAACCTGCCTGTTATTAACTCAGTAACCAAGCCACTGAGCCACAGAGGAAGACCAGGATATGTTCAAGCCTTATTGCAGGAGTAGGTTGAGGAGTCCTGTAATATAGGCCTGTCTAGGTGCATCTACACATGGCCATATGGCACCTTTGTTACTGTGCCATCATTAAACAACAGCGCAGTAGCAGCCTGGACTGTGCTGTGCCGGCTGGGCAGTTATTTTTAGCTGCTTTGTCACCATAACAATGTGCGATGAGGGAGTGTGTTGCTACGGTGACATAGCAATGGTGTCACAGTTTTTGCCAGCGGATGCTACGGCGCCATTGCATCTTGTGTAGGTATGCCCTCTGTGCATTAAATAAACCCCCAACAGGCTAAATTAGTCCCTTGCCAAAGGGGCTGCATGAAGGATGAGGTTAATGCAGTCCACTTGCTTTGTCATTTCAGAGGCTTTGGGGTTAGCAGTGCAGATTGTGAAAATCCATTGGCAATCTCTTCTGCAGCATGCTTGAAGTGAGGAGAGAGAGAGAAGGTGTGAGTTATGTTCTCCCCAGTGCTTGAGTAAATTACATCCTATATGAGACAAGCATTTTGGTAGCAGTTAAATAACTGCAAGTGTTGGAAAATGACAAAATACATTGCAATGATGGAAAGATACTAGTAACACTGCTTTGGATTTGATGCTTGGATTTGAGATTAGTCCAGCTTTAAATTTCCTTTTTCTTAGTGACAGGAACCAAATGATGACAGTGCCAGATTGTTCTGTTGTAAGGTTGGAAACATATATAGTTTTAAATCCAGGAAAAAGCAAAAAAGGTTTAATAAAAGTCAAAATAAACCATCTCTTCATTGGCTTTATTAAGGCTCTGTTGTGACACTGTGACTCATGGGGCATTAAATCCTGGTGTCAGTTATGCCATTGTAAAGGTAGAGTAATGTCACTGAGCTCCTCCAGATTTGCAGTGGTGCATCTGAGCATTAAGTAACATCTACCTCGCTCTGGCCTGTGGAACAGGACCTTGTTCCATGAGTAGCTGACTTCCCTGGATTCAGTGAAATAAATCTCTCAGTACCATTCAGAGTGAATGAGAGCACTGGCCTTATTTATAGCAGGTCAGAAATTCTGACACAGGGTTTTTCATCAGGAAATGCGGGGTTGTCAAAAGCAAGACTTTTTGGTGGAATGTATTGCTTTTAACAAACCTTTTTGTACAGAGAGGCCTCAGCTCCAAGGTGGAACTTCAGGTCAGAGAAAAGGTGAAACCCTTGGAGATCAGGGCACACAGCTTGGATGTGGGAGATTTGTGTTTGAATCAGACAAGGCAGGGATTTAACCTGAACTCAAGTGCTGACGTATTCTGAAATCTTGAAAAGTTTTGCACCATGAGAAAACTGTTTCCCATCAAATTCTACATTTCTGTTCACAGTCTGAGGTTTTTCAGAGACAGTTTAAATGCCAGTGAAGTCAGTGGGAGACTTTCCATCAGCATCAGTGGGGTTTTGAGGAGTTCTTTGGCTGATAATTGGGTGTTTTATCCATATTGAAAGGTTCTTGAGGTGTAAGAGTTAGAAAGATGCTTTCCTTCTGCTCCCCTTGCCCTTTAATAGGTGAGAGACATCTTTCTAAATCTGCTAATGTCCTTAGTATGAACCATGACTTTGGCCAAAAAATCAAACTGAAGGGCACCTACAAAAAAAATGCTAAGAATGTGCAGAACAGTAGGGTTAATTTATTTCATAGAAGTTAGGGTTAGAGCTAGGCAGCAAGTTTACAATGAAAGTGTTGTTCATGAAACAGCCTATCATTTAAACATTTTGGGGGTTTTTGCAAAAATACTTAGAAATTTTTCATATTTTTGCCAGTGTTTTCAGTTTTTTAAAACTGAAACTTTATTCTTTTTTGTGAGTGTGAATTGGTATTTTTTGTTTGTTGAAAATGGAATTAGTAGTGAATGAGTATCTGTTACTGTTTGAACAACCATTTTTATTATTAATAAGACAGAAAACACACACATGTACCTGTCCACATGTGCACAGGCACAGGCACACACAACAAAAATGGACCCATTTAGGGTCTTACAGAATGAGAAGAATTTCAACATTTTTTGTGTTTCATTTTATTTTTTGGGCCAACTATAAAAATAAAGTTGCCTCAGCTACACCTTTGTTTGTGGGGATTCTTTCTTGCAGAATAAATAAGAGAGACCATGAAATCAAGATAGGATGGAAGTCAGCAAAAAAAGAGATGTCCCACCTGAAGAAGTCAGTTGAAAGGAAGGCTGACACAGGCCTTTCTCAGGCTCTCAGTCTGAGGATAAACAATAGCTTATCCTCGAGTCCCATACCACCTTTGCAGTCCTCCCAGCCTTCTTTTTCTGTTCCCTGGACTGCTTTGTCTTAAGCCTATTCAGCTCTTTACAGCCTGGTCTCCACTTTATTTCAGCTTATCACTTAGCAGTTTCTTTTCCTGGTCCCCTGACTTGAGTGCTGCTTTGTTTCTTCTCTCTCTATTGAATCATTCTGCATGGTTTGTTGGCTTTTTTTCTCCTCATTTGTCACATTATTCTCTCTACTCTTCAGCTCCCAGTTCCTCTTCCCCTCTTCTTACAGACTCTTTGGCTCATTAGCATTTTGCTTCTCTTACCAGATAGCCTCTGTGGTGGACCAGTAGGAGGAGCGCCTGCTTTGAGCTCCTACACCCGTCCACCTTCCAGACTCCACGTGTCTCTCCAGGGGCACCTAAGCCCTAGCAGACCCACTTTTGAGCCCCACCGCAGAGTCCGGGGGTAACGTGTGATGCCACCAGCCCAAGAAGGGACTCTCTCGGCCCTGTGTCCTCGGGGAAACACAGGCCTAATAGTCCTATGGGTACTCGACACAGTACAGGCACTTGGGGCACTTCCCCAAGTCGGGGGCCAAAAAGGAAAGTCTCCCTTAGTCCGCAGACCTAAGGGGCCTCTTAGGCATAATTTAGACCCACTCCCCAATAACTCTCCTACACCGGTCACAAAGGAGAACTTTATTGATTACAGGGGTAGGGTGAAAATAGGGTACAAAATAGAGCAATATCATAGAAATCCCATAGAGCAAGACAGTCTGGCTGAGGTAGCCTTTTGATCACGCATCTGAGTTACTGCCAGCTATATCTCTAATCAGATCTCGAGTAGCTTACTCACAAGCATCATCCAGAGGCTGTTGGAGAGTCCCTCTGGAGGCAGGCTGTTCCCAGCTCATGAGATATGGGGGACAGAGCCAGTTTCGGATAGTAAAGCTCCTCTCTAAGTCTGAGTCCCCTGCATGGCTGCTGCCCCCTCCTCCTGGGCAGTCTTATCTTATATAGCCCCTATGACCTCATTCACCTGGTCCAATGAAGGCCAGCACCTGTTGGCTGTTGGCCAACCAATTTGAAATACATCACTAGTTGCCAGGTAGACTCTAGCCCACCAGGTAGAAGCCCCTCACCCAGGTAGGTGATACCAGACACGTAGGCAGAGGGAGCAGGTTTCCCCCCTGCTTCAGGAATGTAGCCAGCTCAGGTTACCTAAAGAGGTAGGGTAAGGGTGTGTTTCCTCTGCTGGGCCCATCGTAATCAAATTGTCACAGAGCAGAGATTTTGGGGAGAAACAAAGGTGGCTTCCTGCCACACTTTCCCCCCCCCCCACACACACACACCTTTAAAAGCTTGGACACCTAGCTTTACAGAGCTATGGGTACAAGCGTGCTTTGTTTGGAAGGGTTGCCTTTCACACCTAAAGAGAAATTACACAACATATAATACTGATGATAACAATAACACATATAAAACATGATAACACATTAAGGAACTCTCCCGCCAGAGCTCTGTCAGGCGGGTCTGAGTCCATCCAACCCACTACCCAGAATCCTTTTCATAGTTTCATAGTTTCATAGTAGCTAGAGTCGGAAGGGACCTAGGTAGATCATCTAGTCCGACCCCCTGCCTTGGCAGGAAAGAGCACCGGGGTCAGATGACCCCGGCAAGGTGCTCATCTAACTTCCTTTTAAAAATCCCCAGGCTAGGAGCCTGCACCACTTCCCCTGGAAGCCAGTTCCAGGCCCTAGCCGCCCTGACTGTGAAGTAGCGCCTCCTAATATCTAATCTAAACCTACCCTCCGCCAGCTTGTGACCGTTATTCCTGGTCACTCCTGGCAGCACACGGGGGAACAGGGACTCCCCCAATACCTGCTGATCCCCCCTGACCAGTTTGTAGCAGGCCACAAGGTCCCCCCTTAACCTTCTCTTGTGGAGGCTAAACAGGTTCAGGTCCCGTAGCCTCTCCTCATAAGGCCTGCCCTGCTGACCCCTGATCATATGAGTGGTCCTCCTCTGGACTCTTTCCATATCGTCCACGTCCCTCTTGAAGTGTGGCGCCCAGAACTGGACACAGTACTCCAGCTGCGGCCTGACCAGTGCCGCATAGAGGGGGAGGATCACCTCCCTGGACCTGCTTGAGATGCATCTGTGGATGCATGACAGGGTACGGTTGGCCTTCTTGACTGCCTCCCCACACTGCTGGCCCATGTTCATCGTGGAGTCAATGACGACTCCAAGATCCTTTTCCGTCTCCGTGCTGGCAAGAGGGGAGTTCCCCAACCTGTAAGTGTGGTGCCGGTTCTTCCTCCCCATGTGCAACACCTTGCACTTATCAGTGTTAAACCCCATCCTATTCTCATCCGCCTACCGTTGCAACCTGTCAAGGTCAGCTTGTAGCCTATTGCACCCTTCTAGTGCACCCACATCCCCCCACATCTTAGTGTCTTCAGCAAACTTGAACAGGGTGCCTTCTACCCCCTCATCCAAGTCACTGATGAAGATGTTGAACAGTGCGGGCCCGAGGACCGAGCCCTGCGGAACCCCACTGCCCACGTCCTTCCAGGTCGAGAAGAACCCATCCACTACCACCCTCTGGGTGCGGCCCTGCAACCAGTTAGCGACCCATTTGACTGTGTGGGCATCGACACCACAGTCTCCCAGCTTTTTGATGAGGACAGGGTGAGAGACAGTGTCGAAAGCCTTCCGGAAGTCCAGAAAGACTACATCCACAGCAACCCCTGCGTCTAATGATTTGGTGACCTGATCGTAAAAGGCCACCAGGTTGGTCTGACAAGACCTGCCACTGATGAACCCATGTTGGTTGCCCCTGAGCATGCATTCCCCCGCAAGGCCCTCCTGGATGTGTGCCAGGATAAGTTTTCAAAGAGCTTACCCGGGATTGAGGTCAGACTAACTGGCCTGTAATTTCCCGGGTCCTCTTTTTTTCCCTTTTTGAAGATAGGGACCACATTGGCCCTCTTCCAGTCCTGCGGCACCTCACCAGAGCACCACGAGTGCTCATAGAGCCGCGCCAGGGGTCCCGCAATGACCTCGGCCAGTTCCTGTAAAACCCTAGGGTGAAGATCGTCCGGACCAGCAGACTTGAACACGTCCAGCCTCTCCAGAAGTACCCTAACTAACTCCTCGCTAACCCCTGGCCCAGGCGTGTCTCTCCCGGGGCCCGAGGGGGGCCCAGCAGGGAGGTGGCTGAACTGGTCCCTACTTAGGAAGACAGAGGCAAAGAAATCGTTAAATATGTTAGCTTTGTCATCTGGCATGACGACTAAGTTGCCCATCGTGTCCTGCAGGGGCCCCACATTACCCGGGACCCTCTTTTTACCCCCTATGTATTTGAAGAAGGACTTCTTATTGTCCTTAATCCGGGAAGCTAGTCCTATCTCCATCTCTGCCTTGGCCTTCCTGACTGCCCCCCTACATCCTCGGGCGACTGTAACATAGTCCTTCTTGGTGATGACCCCATCCTTCCATTGGGTGTATGCCTCCCTTTTAGCAAGGAGACATTCCCGGATGCTCCTAATGAGCCATGGGGGTTTATGTGCCCTCCTGCTCCCTTTGACCCTTGTTGGGATTACCTCCCTTTGGGCATGGAGGATCGTCTCCTTAAGGAGCAACCACTCACCTTGGACATCTGGCTCCCTTCCCCTCTGGGTCCTCAGCGCTTCCCCAACGATCCTCCTTAGCTTGTTGAAGTCAGCCCTCCTAAAGTCTAGGGCTGTTGCCTTGCTGCGGCCCTTTGCCACCTTACGCTGGATGGTGAATTCCAGCAAGCGATGATCACTGTCTCCCAGGTGGCCCATCACCCGCAGCCCCCTCACCAGGTCGTCACCCGTGGCCAGCACCAGGTCCAACAAGGCGTCTCCCCTGGTGGGGCTGTGCACCTCCTGGGTTAGATGGAGGTCCTGCACTCTGGCTAAGAACCGACGTGAGCGGTCAGACTTGGCTGACTGCTCTTCCCAGCAGATGTCTGGGAAGTTCAGGTCCCCCATGATGACCACATCCTTAGCCCTCACTGCCTCTGTGAGCTGACCTAAGAATTCCTGGTCGAGCTCTTCTCCCTGGTTGGGAGGTCTATAGTAGACTCCCACCGTTAAGTCTCTATCTCCTGGACTGCCTTTTACTCTAACCCAGAGCACCTCAGAGTGCCCCCCCTCTACCCCCTTGCTAATTGACGAGGAAGTATATTCCTCCTTGATGTAGAGTGCTACTCCTCCACCTTTCCTTCCTATCCTATCCCTCCTGTATAGCCTATAGCCCTTGACATTCACCACCCAGTCATGCGATGAGTCCCACCATGTTTCTGTGATCCCCACTATGTCAGGGCTGAGACAGGGCATCTGCTATCATTCTGGCTTCCTTTGATGTGTTCGACAGTGAAGTTAAATTCTTGAAGCTGCCAGGCCATCGTTGCAGCTTGGTATTGGTGTTTTGCATTGTCTGCAACCACTGCAGTGGGGCATAGTCCGACAGGACAGTGAACTTCTGCCTCCATAAATAGGGCCTCAGCTTGTTTAGTGCCCAGTCAATTGCCAGACACTCCTTCTCAATAGACAGCAGGTTCTGTTCCCGAGGGATTAACTTCCAGCTTAGGTACACCACGGGGTGCTGTGTCTCTTGGGGCTCTTGTAAGAGTACAGCTCCTAGTCCTGAGTTGGAGGCATCCATGGCTACGTAGAAGGATTTATCATAGAGCAGTGCCTTCAGGATCGGTTGTTTGACCAGGGCAGCCTTTAGGGTGTCAAATGCTTCTTGGCACCTGTCACAGAGTGGGGCCTAGGAGCGGCCATGATCTCGCCAGCGCCCCCTGCTGTGTCATTTAGGTGATCCAGCACCCTCTACTCACCCGCCACGTCTTTGATGTTATGAGGTTCAATATGGGAGGCTGCCTACTTTCACCCTAGACACCACGCTGGTGTTACCTCCGTTCCCAGTGGGGTGCTCCAACACCCCCCAGCCTTATGGGCAATGCATAGCTTCTACCTCCCCTTCAGCATGCCCCAAGGCTTGCAGTTGTCCCTGGATGTTATTAGGTCCCTTGCCCTCCAGCGCCCCTGGGCTCGTCACGCCCTGGTGCCCCTCTCTGGCGCCCCTGGGCTTGCTACACACCTGGAGCCCCTGGGCTTGTCACACCCCGGCGCCCCTCTCAGGCGCTTCCAGACTTATTACGCGCATGGCAGCCCTTCACCAGCGCCCCCCTGGGCTGCTTGTGAAACTTGCGCCCCATTTACCGGTGCCTCTGGGCCGGTCACACACCTGGTGCCCCTTTACCGGCGCCTCTGGGCTGGTCCTGCGACCCACACCCCTTTACTGGCGCCCTTTGGATTTTGTCACGTAACCTGCGCCCCCTTTACCGGTGCCTCTGGGCTTGTCACGCAGCCTGCACCCCTTTCTTGGCACCCTGGGCTTGCCGCGGCCCAGGCAATGCCCCACTGTCTTGCACCTTCCATGCTCCTCGCCGTCTCTGGGCCTCTCGCCCCCCTCTGGGGCCTATGCCACACTCTCCACCCCCTCTGGGGCCTATGCCACGCTCCCTCTCGGGCTGGGGCCTCAACCCCCACATGCCAAGCACCTCTCCAGCGCTCGCTTGCCGTGCCCACTGTGGCACCTAACACTGTGCCACCCTGGCACCGCTCTCTGTGCCTTTGCTGGGCACTGGGAACCCCCAAACTACTGGGGAGCCCCCATGAGGCCTCCTCGCACCCCTACAGCCTCACCCGGTCCTCCGGTTTAACAGTAACTAAACCCTGAGCCAAACGGCTGTAACATAACAACAAGAAGCCTCCTGGCTCATAGCATAAACTCTGTGCCAGACTGGCTCTCAGCCCTACTTCACTTAGGGTTCTCTCTACCCCATGTCATCATTGCAGCTGCTCAGAGTGGTCAGGCTGCAACCATCAACTCGGCCTGCTTCACTCTCCTGCTGCTCCTGCTCCTGCTCCCTCCAGCTCCTGCTCCTGCTCCTGCTCCTGCTCCTGCTCCTGCTCCTGCTCCTGCTCCTGCCAGGAGGGAACTACTAGCTAGGCTCCGGCCTGGGCTGTTTATAAAGGCCTGGCCCTGCCCCCTTCTGGCCACATGACCTTTCTGGTTGCCCCAGCAACTGGCACCTGGGCTGCCCTAGTGATTGGCAGCTCTCTTTATTTCCTTCTAGGCACGGGGCACCCAAGTGCCCCCGTGACAGCACCCCTGCTTCCAGAGCACTGGATCAGGGCTGCCCTTTTTGGTCAGCTCATGTAGGGGAACTGCCGTCGCTCCAAATCCCAGGACAAACTGTCTTTAATATCCAGCCAGGCCAAGGAAGGCTCTGATTTGCTTCTTGGTTTGTGGAGGTGGCCAGTCTTTAATGGCCTCAATCTTGTCCCACAAGGGAGCAATATGACCTCCACCCACATGATGTCCCAAATATACCACTTTGGATAGTGCCCACTGGCACTTTTTGGCTTTCACTGTAAGACCAGCGTGCTTGATCTTGCTTGACACGGTGACCAGATGAATCAGGTGTGATTCAAAGTCCTGACTTAAGATGGCGATGTCATCTATGTAAGCCATGGCAACTGCTCACATCCTTGTAGCAGGTTATTAATCAGTCTTTGAAAAGATGCAGGAGAGTTGCGCATACCAAAAGGTAAAACCGTAAACTCATATAGTCCCACAGGTGTGGTAAAGGCGGACTTAGCTATGGCATCTAGATCCAGTTCCATTTGCTAGAATCCTTTGGACAGATCGAGAGTAGAGATACCTTGGCTGGGCCCAGGCAGTCAAGCAAAGTGTCCATCCTGGGCATAGGGATGGATCAGGGGTGGTGATAGCATTCAGCTTCCAGTAGTCCACGCAGAACTGGATGGACCCATCCTGCTTCCTGACGAGTACCACTGGGCTGGCCCAGGGACTCACTGAAGGCTGGATTACCCCTAACCCTTCCATCTCTGTGATCTCTCCCATTATTTCTTGCTTTACCTTCTCGTTAACTGGGTAAGGTCTGGAGTGTATAGGGCGATGGCTGCCCATGTCTGTAGAGTGTATTGCCAGGTCCGTTTTACCTGGTTTGTTAGCGAACACTGTCCCAAAGTCTTTGAGTGCTGCAAGCAGCTTGTCCTTGTCCTGGGAGGGCAGATGGTTCAGAAGGCAGAGTTCCTCTATTCCTGCCTCTCCATCCCAGTCACCATACATGACTGGCTCCTCCAGGTCCTCAAGTGATCCTTCTACTGAGGAAATTCAGAATACTGCATCACCTCTATAAAAGTATGGTTTAAGCATGTTCACATGAACTGTCTTAGGTTTTTTCCCACTCCTGGCCACTACATAGGTCACATCATCCAGCTTGTTCAGGATAACATGAGGACCTTTCCAAGCGGCTTGCAGCTTGTCTGTCTTTAGTGGCAGGAAAACCATAACCTTATCACCTCATTCAAAGGTACGTAAGCGGGTCTTTTCATCATACCAGGACCTTAGCTTCTCCTGGGCCTGTCCCAGGGAGTCTCGTGCCACTTTCATCATGTCAGTCAGTTTCTGACGAAAGGTCAGCACATACTCCACCACGAGGTCTTGGTGGAAGGGATTTTCCCTTCCCACTTCTCTCTCACCAAATCGAGAGGACTTCAAACTCACCTCCCAAACATCAACTCAAATGGCAAGAACCCAGTGGACTCCTGGGGCACCTCCCAGTAGGCAAAGAGCAAAAGAGGAAGTTTCTCATCCCAGTCATTGGGGTTAGAGTCCACATAGGCCTTTAGCATACCTTTCAAGGTCCCATTGAACCTCTCTACTAGCCCATTTGTCTGAGGGTGGTAGGCTGTGGTCTTGAGGTGTTTCACCCCACAGCACTCCCACAGGCACTTCATCACCTCTGCCAGGAAGTTTCCACCCCAGTCAGTCAGGATCTTGGAGGGAAGACCCAGCTGAAAGAAGATCTTGGTTAGGGCGTCAGCAACCACTGGTGCGTCGATGGAGGTCAGGGCAACTGTCTCCGCGTATCGGGTTGTGAAATCCACTAGAGTCAGGATGTATTTCTTCCCTCTCCGGGTCTTATGCCTCAGAGGGCCCACAATGTCTATCCTAACTGTTTGGAAGGGTTGATCAATGATAGGGAGGGGCTGTATGGGACCCTTTTTCTTGTCCCCACTTTTGCCCATCCGCTGGCGTGTCTCGCAAGATCGGCAGTAGTCCTTCACATTCTGGGCAATTCTGGGTCAATAAAAGTTCCCCTGCAGCCACCGGCATGTCCGTTCCCTGCCCATGTGACCAGCACACAGTAAATCGTGAGCCATGGAAAGCAATTGTCTGTATTTACGAGGTACTACGATCTGGCGATGGAGTTCCCAGGTCTCGGCATGGTTCTTTGGTACCCACAACCGATAGAGAAACCCTTTATCCCAGACCACCTGTTCCCTCTCCTCTGGGGTGAACTTGGTCTCTTGCTCCTGAGCCATCTGCCAGAGTTCCTCCCAGCTGGGGTCCTCTAGAACCTCCTGCTTGAACTCCCCTTGCCTGGCTAAGCAATCAGGAGGGAGTTCGGGTGCTCCTGCAGGGAGTGCACCTTCACCCTCAGGGACTTCCTTGGACTCCTCCCTGAGAGTCTCGCCTCCTTCTGCCACTGATGGACTAGACACCTCCCTGGGACTGTCACTTAACCCACCCTCAGGATCGCTAGTTCACTCAGGTACTGGTGTGTGATCACCCTCTGCAGGGGCCTCTCCCACTGCAGCCAACGGTGTGGCTGTCTCTTGGGGAGTTTCTAACCCACCCCCTCTAGTCTTTCTGCTCTGTTGATGAGTCACCGCATTAATACGGTAGGGCTGTAGCTCTAGGACCTAGTCCTGGTGCAGGAGTTCTAGATCAATAATATCCCATCCCACCAGGATGGGGACTGGAGCCCCTTCCAGCACACCCAGTTCTATGCACATCGCACAGCCTCTCCACTTGATGGGTTGATGGGTTACCTGTACTTTATATGGTGGAGACCCCACCCCTTGAATGGTAAGGATCCTCCCCGGGATTATATCTCCAGGTGAAACAAGGTTGGCATTGATTAATGACACACTGGACCCCATGTCCAGTTCCCCAATAAGGGTTCTCCCGTTTACCATTATCTTGGTCAGGTGAGGGGCCATCACCTCCTCTGGGTTTGTGATCCTGTAGCAACAGGCACGCCCCTCAGAGGGGCTCGGGTCTTCCCCTTCACTGCTTAGAGCTGTTGCATGTTTGACGGGCTTGGGTTTGTTGTTTAATTTTGGGCAGTTGGGCTTGATGTGGCTTGGCTCCCTGAAGTTATGGCACCCCCTCTTTTCTGAATTGGGTAGTTTGGTCAAATCAGGGGCTCGGTCTGGGGTGGCCCCTTTTCCCCTTTTGGATCTGGCCCTCCCTTCCTCCCCTCTTTGGACCCCTTTCTGTTCCTTCCCAAAGTAGGGAGGCTTCTTGTCTGGCCCCTCACAATTTAGCAACAGCTGATCTGGAATTTTGGTGACCTCTTGAATGGTTTTGGGGGCCCTGTCCTTGACTAGGGTTTTAATCTCCCACAGGCAGCAATAATAAAATTGGTCCAGCGCCATGAGATGGAGTGCCTTCTCTCTATTGTCAGCCTTGGCTCTGTCTGCCCATATAAGGAGTGCATCCCACACCAGGGCCGCAAAATCAGCCATTGTCTTCTCGGGTTGTGGGCACATATTCCGGAATTTTTTTCCGGAAATAATCCGGTCCTAATTTGAACCTTGAAGACACGGCATTTTTAAAGGCATCATAGTCATCAGCTGCATCCAAGGGCAGGCTGTTCAGGACCACCGCCATGTCACCTTCTACCAGAGCAACCATGTGCATTAGGAACTCTTCCTCGGGCACCTTCCACTGTCGGGCTTGCCTTTCGAAGATGCTGAGGAATACGTCAGGATCATCTCTGACTCGGTAGTGAGAGAAGGCTGTGGCGTTTGGTTTGGGGTGTCCGCTGGGTGCTCATGGAAGGCCTGCCTCTCCCCCGTTGGGCTGCAGATGGAGTACCTCTAGTTCATGTTTGCGCCTGGCCTCTGCCTTGTGGCGCTGGGCTGCTTCACACTGGGCCTCCCGATCCATCTCCATCCTTTGCGCTTCCAGCTCCATCTTTTTTGCCTCCAGCTTCATCCTTTTCTCCTCCTGCTGTGCCTCCAGCTTTTTCACCTCTAGCTCATGCTTGAGTTTGCTCTCTCGCTCCTCAGCTTCTACCCGTATCTGGTACCTCCAGTGCTCCTCCCTAGGGGGTGATCCCTCGGAGGGCTGCGGACTTGGCGTGCAGGGATGTGATTCTGGGGAGGGCTCAGGAGTTGGCATGCATGAGGGGGCTCTGGCTGAGTCATTGTCACACGGAAGTTTAATCAGCTCTTCCTTCTTTAGCCCTTTCTTCACTAGAAGGCCTCTGTCTTTCGCCAGATCTCTTAGTTTGGGCATGGTCATTTGGACATACTTGTCCGCCATCCTGGCTATCTACACTATCCAGTTGACCCGATGCCAAATTAGAAATTGTTTGCTCAAGGGATTTCAGTGACTCTATTCCTCTTTCCAAATTATGCCTCTAATACAGCAGGGTATTCGTATCCCACAGCTGTCACCACATGTGGTGGTCCAGTAGGGGGAGTTCCTGCTTTGAGCCTCCCACCTCACTATGCCCGTCCACCTCCTGGACTCTGCGGTGGGGCTCGAAAGTGGGGCTGCCCTGGAGAGATACGTGGAGTCCGGAAGGTGGATGGGCATAGTGAAGTGGGAGGCTCAACACAGGAGCTCCCTCTACTGGCCTGCCACAGCCTCCCTTTCCTCCTAGCCTCCAAACTTATGTCCCATTAGTACTTCACAGCTGTTTTCACTTTGTCGTAGCTATTTGGAGCTGCCTGCAGCAGTGGCAGTACACCCCTAGCAGCCCCCTTCAAAGAGCCTGGCTTTCTGTGAAATAAGCTATAGGACAGACTTTTGCTAGCTGCTATAATTAGTGTCATTTGGCAAATCCAACCCAGATGATCTAATTTTAATTGCCATGCCAGGGCAATTAATGAACCAAGGCAGTATGACTTTGGTTCATTCCACAGGGATGGTTCCCTGTGTCCCATCCCCCCTGCCCCACATTCACAACTGCAGAGTTAGGAGCCAAATTTGATCTTTTCCAAAGTCGAAGATGTTCAGCTATGGATTTTATTCTACTCCCCAGTACTTAGGCCTGATATGATTTATGGCACTAAGTACTCTTCCTGTCACAGAACTCTGAATTATGCTTGAAAAATAAATCAAGTAACTTATACCTAACTGAAGCTTCCCCTGCTGTTTTCAGCTTCCCAGCTTAGCCCATATTACCTGTCTCATCCCCATAGACCATTAGATGAATGATGAATGCAATTTTCACTCTGACAGAACGGGGGAAAGCTGCAATCTTATGGTAATTTTTTCTTCCTTCAGCAAAGTCTTTTAATTATTAATTTCAGTCACCCTGTGCAGCATAGTCTATTGAGAGTAGCTGACAACCAGACAAGGACAGAAAACTGAAACAAAACTCCTAAATCCTCCACTACAAATGCTTTTGTGGGAAGAACAGAGGCTCCTGACATTAAACAAGCAGCAGATTGGCCTGACTGTTCATGAGTAATTAATCTTCATGTTTCTCTTTGGGAGACCAGTGGGAAATGTAACCAGAAGCCTCCTTGCCTCATGTGTACTGAGGGACAGCATGAAAATGAGAGACAGGATTTTTAGAATGAAAAACTGATTGTTAACTTCCTTAGGCAAGATAGTTTCTAGCAACTGTTTCTAAGTATTGTTTGAAAATGTCCTTGTGGCACTGATCCAGAAATCTACACTTGAAGGTAAAATCCTGGCCTTATTACATTTACTGTAGGGTAATGCAGCTCTTAACAACTTAGCACCATTTCTTTGTGCAGATACAAATTAAGCTTCAAATAGGCAGGTGCAGCTAATATTGGCTATGATGGTGTTTTAGACTGGATTCATTGATGGAGTCAGGTATGTGGCAGTGAGATGCCCCCACAGGCTCCCAAATGGGAGAGGGAGTCCCCATGGGTCCCAAACCCCACAAACAGCACCCCCTCAGGAGGAACTTACCTCCCAGAGCACAGCCAGAGCCAGAGCAGGAACCGTGGCCACGGCTGCACGGCTGATCGAGTTCCAGCTGCTGCAGGAAGATTTAAAAGCCCCACTAGAACCGGGGGGGGCAGAGGAAGCGAGGGAGCATGCTGGCGTGGAGCATGCCAGATGCGTTGAGGCTCCTGCAGCAGGGAGGAGCAGCGCAGCCAGTTCAACGCTGGCAGGCAGAGCAGGGGAGGTGCTTGAGCCCCCTGTAGGAGGCTGGGGGAAAGGAGGCAACTCCACACCCCTCTCCTCCCCAGGGATCTATTTCTTTTGAGAGGAAAAAAACAAGAGAGAAGAGGTGCAAGACCAGAAGCACCCTACTCAGAGGTGCTGAAGTAGGCGCCAGCCAACACATGGACAGCTTGTCAGTCTCCATGATGGGAAGGCTACTTGGTGGGGGGGTGGGCAGCCTGACAAGTGCCAACAGAACCCACCCGGACATGGGCTCCCGCTCAAGGCAAGCTGAGGTTGATCAAGCACAACCGAACCACCATTGCTGGCGCCTGTCCAGTTGGCAAGTGGACGGGGTGTAGGGGAGGCGGAGCCCCATGGAACATCACACCCGAACTGTGAGTACTGCCATCCCCAGGGGCCCCCCAGGAAGAAGATCTCCACTGAACCCTCCCTTTATATAATAACACCAAGTCGTGGCAGGCGAGTTGAGGGGCCTCAAGCCGGACGGATAGTGCATCACTCAGGAAACCCCACTTAAGGCACGTTCCATCACGGTAGTGCATTGGCCGGGAAGTTTTCGGTGTTATTGGGAGAGAGATCCCAACCTGGGGGCAAGCAGAGATGTAGCCGCCAGCAATAGCCCATGTGGAGCTACTAACACAGGCTATTTAGGCTACAGGGCAAGTGCTGGAGGTGCAACAGTTACAAGGGGAACACCAGCAAGAATGGATGCTGCGTAATGCCACCCTGTTCAAGATGCCGTGTATGACATGGGAAGATGATTCTGAGGCATATATAGAAGCATTTGAGAGGACCACTATCTAGACAGGGTTGGATTGCAGTTAGTGGGGCCACCAGCTAGGCACCTTAGTGATAGATCAGGTCCAAGCCAACTACCAGGCCCTGTCGAAGGAGGACGCCCGAGATTATGATGCTGTCAATGCAGCGATCCTCTACAGGCTAGAGATTTCCCTGGAAAGTTACAGACAGGCATTTTGAGCATGGAAGCCAAAACAAGCTAAGCGGCCCTGAGCCTTGTTGCAGTCTCTTAGGGATGTGCTTAATAAATGGCTACCAGCTGGCCAGTTCAACTGGGAGGGGGTGATGGACCAGTTCTTATTAGAACAATTTCTCTGGGACCTGGAAGAAGACACCCAGAGGTGGGTACAGAGACACCAACCTCAGACCAGTGAGGAAGCCCTCTGCCTGGCTGAGGCCTTCGCAAGCTCAGAAAATGAGAGAGGATGTGGGTGAGGCCCCTGGGCCCCGAAGGAGAGCCTGACTAGTGAAGGGAAAAGGAGTACCGGTCCACCAAAAGGGGCATTGAGAAGTGTTGTGTGCTGTCGGTGTGGACGAACTGGGCACATCTCCCAGGAATGCAGTCTGGGCCTGAGCGAGCTGGGCCCCAGGCCAGCTGTATACACTCCATCCTGCGAGAGGGCCTTTGAGGGTGATGGAGTTCTGTGGCAAACTGCAGTTCAGATTGGCACCTGCCTTAGCCTGTGAAATGATCCTCGGAAGAGAATAGGAACCCTCCTACACGGTGCTCAAACAGGTATGAGCTACAGAGGAAGAAAGGAAGCGGTTCCAAAGGGGAGAAGGCTGGGCTGGCAAAAGGCCACCTCACCAGAGCAAAGCGGCATTGGGCAGTATCAACCTGGAGCAGGTGGTTACGCAGCACGGTTCCATCAGGCCCAACGAGAAGACCCAGAACTCTAGCGGCTATGGACTGAAGATCCCAGGGAAGGAACATCGCAAAGTCATTCCCACTTTGAGGTTATTGGGGGGTTATTATATTGGGTCCAAAGGGGCAAGGAGGGCACAGCAAAAGGGAGACAGTTAGTGGTCCCATCTTTACTCCGCTGCTCCATTTGGAGATTGGCTCATGACTCCCCAATGGGAGGCCATTTAGGACACACCAAGACCTGGGCAAGGCTGGTCCAAGAATTCTTTTGGCCATTTCTACAAGAAGACGTGGAAAGATGGGGGGTTGCTTGCCCAGAATGCCAAAGGGCCCAGGAGTGGAGGCCACAGAGGGCACTGTTGTGCCTGATGCCGATAATAGAGACACCATTTTCCAGAGTCATGCTAGACATAGTGGGTCCCCTCCCGAAGTTGCACAACAGTTATCAGTATATATTGGTTTTAGTGTATTACACCATCCATTTTCCAGAGGCAGTCCCACTCAGGTCCATTACAGCAATGCGGGTAGCGGAAGAATTACTTAAATGGATAGTGCCAGTCGGCATTCTACGCGAAATACTCACTGACCAGGGGATGAATTTCATGTCCGGCATGATGAAAGCTCTGTGTAAAACCCTGGGCATCACCCAGTTGAAGACATTGATTTACTGTCATCAGATGAACGGTCTAGTGGAAAGTTTAAATGGGATGATTGAGTGATTGCTCAGGCGGTGCTCACAGGAAGACCCCTGGAGGTGGGATACCATCTTAATGCTGTTGCTGTTTGCCTTGATGGATGCCCTGCAAGAGTTGATGCAGTATTCCCCATTCCAGCTAGTATATGGCGACAACCCTACAGGGCTGTTACAGGTCATCAGGGAAGAATGGGAACGACCGGTAGGGTTAGGAACATCCGTGGAAAGATACCTCCAAGAATTGCAGGACTGAATCAAGAAGGCACATCACAGGCCAAAATTTGAGGGCTGCCCAAGAGCAACAAGAGGCCCAATGTAATAGGAAGGCAAGAACCCAGACCTTCCAGTCAGGAGATATGGTTTTGGTTTCACTCCTGGCGTCCTCGAGCAAGCATCTCAAAATGTGGCAAGGTCTGTTTAGAGTAGTTCGTCAAGTGGGGCTGGTGGATTATGAATTGCTCAAGCCAGGCCACTGCCAGGAATGCCAAATTTATCATGTGAATCTTCTTAAGGAGTGGAAGACCCCACAGGGCTGGCTGGCACAAGAAGAGGAGGTGGGGGAAGAACTGGGACCGCCCTGTCCCGCGTTAAGTGAATCCACGGGGAAGGAATCAGTGCAAATGGGAGAAGAGCTGGATAGCCAGCAACAACAGGAGCTGTTGGATTTAATAGAGGCCTTCTGGGCCGCCACAGCCTCCCTTTCCTTGAGTAAGGGGAATTGAACATGAGATTAGAACTCCTTCTGGTACAGTGGTTAGGGAAAGGTGGAGGCTGATACCCCAGGAGATAGAAAAAATGCTAAGACAGGGAATTGTATGACCATCCCAGAGCCCTTGGCACCATTGTGCCGGTGGTCAAACCCGATGGGGCACTGTGCCTGTGTATAGACTTCAGGAAGCTAAATGCTTTGATGACCTTCGACGCCTTCCCCATGCCACACATTACCCACTTCATTGAGAGGATCACTGAAGCCCCGTACATATCTACCCTTGACCTTGCCAAAGGGTACTGGCAAATCCTGATGTGCCCTGCGGATATCACCAAGACTGCTTTCGGGACCTCTTGGGGTTTAGTTGAGCTTATACAGATGCCCTTCGGGCTGAATGATGTGGCAGCCACCTTCCAGATGCTGATGGACACCCTGCTTGCACTTGTCCCAAGTGGCAGCATATATAGACAACATCGTTATCTTCACTCCCAGTTGGCACCAGCACCTTAAAGCCCTGAGGGCAGTCCTGAGAGAACTCCAAGCAGCGGGTTTGACTGCCAATCCCAAGAAATGCAAGTTAGCAGGATGAGAAACGGCATACCTAGGGTTTCAGGTAGGTAGATAGGGGAACAATACGCCTCCTGACAGAGAAGATCGAGGCCATATGATGATTCCAGGAGCCACATACCCGTAAACAGCTACGCTTCTTCATGGGACTCATTAATTAATATTACCAGCAGTTCATACCACATTTTGCAAGCCTCTCCGCTCCCCTCGTGGATGCACTGGGAGGGGGACCAGCAGCACTGCTGAAATCGATGCCAGAAATGAGAGAGAACTTCAAGGAACTAAAGGAGGCGATACGTCATGATGTCATAGTGCACACCCCTGATTTTGATGCCTCTTTTATATTGCAGATGGATGCATCAGGCAGCACCCTAGGGTCAGTATTACTTCAAAGATGTGGGGGAGAGGAGTGCTCGATCGCCTTTGCCAGTTGTAAGCTCAGCCGCAGTCGAGAGGGAGTGCCTGGCCATACACTGGGCAATAGACTATTTTAAGTATTACCTGATGGGATGAGAATTCATGGTGGTGACAGATCACGCCCCACTGCAATGGCTAACCCAGAAACAAAACATAGACAAACATAGACTTGCTGGACCTTGGCATTGCAGCCCTTTACGTTTACGATTGTGCAGTGCCCTGGCAAAGATAATTTCATAGTTGATTTTCTCTCCAGATGGGGTAGCCCAGACAAGTTGGCAGAGGAAGCATGCCACACTCATGAAGAGGAGCATCAGGCTCAGTGAGAAGCCACACAAGGGGTCCAGATGCCACAAGGCAACTTAAGGGGGGAGGTCTGTGGTGGCGAGACATCCCCATAAGCTCCTGAAGGGGAGAGGGCAGTCCCCATGGGCCCCAAATCCCAAAAACAGTCCCCCCGCAGGGGGAACTTACCTCCTGGAGCACAGCCAAAGCTGGAGCAGGAACTGCGGCTGTGGTCGCATGAGCTGGCATTATGCCGGCTGTTTAATCAGCTGTTCCCCAAGTGGGGAACAGCTGATCCAATCATGGCGGCCATTCCGGCCTCTGCAGGAAAATTTAAAACCCCACCGGAACCTGGGGGGCAGAGAAAGCGAGGGAGCACGCTGGCAGGGAGCACGACAGACATGCTGAGGCTCCTGCAGCAGGGAGGAGCAGCGCAGCCAGTTCGACGCCGGCAGGCAGAGCAGAGGAAGTGTTTGAGCCCCCTGTAGGAGGCTGGGGGAAAGGAGGCAACTCCATATCCCTCTCCTCCCCAGGGGTCTATTTCTTTTGAGAGAAAAAAAACAAGGGAGAAGAGGTGCAAGACCAGAAGCACCCTACTCAGTGGTGCTGAAGTAGGCGCCAGCCAGCACACGTACAGTTTGCCAGTCTCCATGAAGGGAAGGCTACTTATCGGGGGGAGGGGGGCAGCCTGACAAGCGCCAGCAGAACCCACCTGGATGTGGGATCCCCCTCAAGGCAAGCCAAAATCAATCAAGCACAACCAAAACACCATTGCTGGCGCCTATCCGGTTGGCGAGTGGATGGGGTGTCTTTTTTCTGTCTTTTTCCAATGAGATATCTTAAGAATAGTCACAGTAGTACATCAGAGCACCTGGTATTACACAGCACTTCTGATACATAGAAGTTAATGGCATTTGGCAATATCCAACCCAGTGCCTTACAAAAGATCCCAAAGTGCCTTACAAAAGATTATTATCTGCATGTCACAGATGGACAAACTTGAAGCACATAAATGTAAAGTGTGTTGACAAAGGTCTTCCAGGAGGGCAGTGGAACAGCTGGGAATAAACCCTAGACCTCCTTAATGGCATTAAGCTACACTGGCATTCAAAGTCTCTCAGTTTCCTGGTAATAGTTAAGCACTATTTAAGGGCAAGGAAAGGAGCTTGTAATTAATTAAGAATCAATGTGTCTGGGACAGGGGAACCTAAAAAAACACTGCCGAACTTTAGGGAAAAGAATGGAGACCATTAAGGCAGCAATTCCCAATCTGTGGAACGTTAGGAGTTTTATTCTATTTACTTTATGACAAAAAATTGCTGGTAGTTGTATCATTTTAATTTGGTGGTGCACAGTCTGTCAGAGTTTGGGAACCGACAATTAAGGTATGACTCATGTTAACAGAATGTGACTTTGTCACCCTCTAGTGGCTAGATCGTGAATAGACATTTATAAGGGCCTTGTTAAACAGTAATTTGGGGTGGCTCCTGGAGCTCTTAACCCCTGGATTCTCTGCACATTAACACCTTAAAGTGGTTTTAAGGCTTGTTACGCAGCTCAAAGTTACCCCAATCCAGGGCACAATTATCTCTGATGCGCACAACTCAGCTCCTGTTCCATCAAGGTATGGCCGCTCCCCACAGATGTGCCACCCAAGTCGATGTCCTCCAGTATCCCAGGATCTCTCACACCCTCACCTGTAAAGCCTGTCCTGTCTCACCAGCCCACTAGTGGCAACTCACAGCTAAAGCTTCTAGTCCTGCCCCGCTCACCAGGCCTCTAGTGGCAAGTCACTGCTGTGCAGGTGCAGGGCAATCAGAGAAGGTTTCTAAACTAAGGGTATGACTGGTTTAAACTCCAAGCTAGCACTGACACCGAGCAACATTTGTGCAGCTCACAGTGTAAGGTGTAACAAAGCCCTAAGTCATTTCTCAGTGTGTGGGTATGGCTCTTCAGTTCAAAATATAGAGCAGGGGTGTCCGAAGTGTGGCTTATGTGTCATGTGTGGCTCCCAGGTTGTTTAAATATGGCTTTGCAAGAAAGTCACCTAGCAACAAACTACTGTTTGAGCTGATGCTCTGTGAGCAGAGCAGGTACCTTCAAAGGTTTGGTGTCTTGAGGCCCTAAGTTGTGCCAAGATCTTGATTTGTAGGTAGAAGGGTTCAGAAGTTTGCCCTTTCCTGTGCTATACAGGCTGATGCCTTAACCCCAGAGGTCCTGTGTTCAGTCCCTGTGAACAAGAACACCCAGGGTGGCCATGACCATGACTGAATACTAAATACTTGTGATTCTTACCTGAACTCTTGTAGTAGGCCTGCCAATCCCTGCAGCAGGGAGATCTGGCTGCTGCCACTGCCATGTACCCTCTGTTTGAAGGACTTCAATATATTTGCCAGGATCTTTGCTGACCTCTCTGTTGTGACAGGCCTGCTGTTCTGGAGCTGAGCCCTGGGACTCTCACTCAGTTCAAACCTGCATCAAAATCATTTGGAAGGGTTGGTACTCAAAGGCTTTGACAACCCAGCCATTGTGGGCTACTGCACAGCAGTGATGCTGTTTGAAGCAGTCTTAAACAATGGCACCAAACCTGCAGCCACAAGAGGGCTCTTGGCTCTCACCCTACGGGTACATAGTGTGGAACAGAAGATGCTACCTACTGCCTGAAGGCTCTAGAGAGAGAGTAAATTTAAATGAAGGCAAGTCTTTTCAGAACTCCCTCCTCCAATACTTACATCAGTTCTTGATAAATTCCTTATTTTCCCCTGTCCTTCCAGGGAACAAACATTAGGGGCAGGTGAAGCAGAGGAGGGATTCTTGCAGCATATCCCTCCCTTTACTTTTGCAGGTGGCCACAGATTTGTTTGAAGCAGCCATATTGCCAGTACTTTGCTGAGAGATTTGTTTCCTGTGAAGAGATTCATTTAAAGCAGGACATTGGACATGAAGGAACCCAAGTGTGCCCATCACCTGGGTGTCTGGCCCTTTCTTTCTCAACTATTTCTCACTTCAGTTTGCTTTTTGGGATGGCCTAGCTTTGATGTTGTATTTTCTTTGACCTTTTCCATTCTTCCTCCTCCATTTCCTCTATTTCTTCTTTTTTCGCCTCCTTTTTATAGCCATGATGCACAGTCCTGGCCTGCTCCTTCACTATTGCCTGGGGAGAAAGATTTTTGTACATGGCAATGAGAACTTGACAATGTCCTTTTGTAAGACAAGAATTTTTCCTCAAACCAAAAAATGAATAAAAACTCCAGGGTTTAGCCCCATGTGAATTAAATAGGCAAACAGCCAGTAAAATAAAGGAATGTGCAGATTTGTTAACAAAAATAAGTAATGTGAACAAATTATTCATTATAATTGTTTAGAAAAACTCCTCTGAAAATGACTTGGGATGGGAACTTCATGTCAGATTTTCTTCTGAAGGATTTCTATATCAATCAGTCAGTCAATCAAGTGCCCTCTTTGTCTTGCAGGTTAGTGAAACATTGGGAAGTGCTCTCCACTTAGTGTTCAATATCTTTGAATCATCATTTTCTTGGCCAGCCCCACTCTCTTCCTTGGCACAACCTTCTTCTTTTCTAGGCTATCACCTTCTCTTCTTAAAATATGGATGCGGTACTTCATTATTTTCTTTTTCACCATTTGCATCAGTTCAAGCTTGGTTCCAATTTTATTGAGCATCCAATTGTTCTGTGCTGGATTCAGAAAAGAAATATCCTTCTATAGCACATCATCCTCAATGCTTGTAATTTTGTCTCCAACTCCTTCATAAGCATCCAGTTTTTACATCTGCATTTTGCTACTAGCCTAACCAATGCGTTTAGTAATTTTTTAAAAAATTTTGTTAGAACTCTGCCTACTTGTCCATATTGTATTCAAATGCTTTACTGCTGAATGAGTTTTGCATTCTTTACTCATGCACTTATTGTCTTCCAATAGGATGGTACCCAAATATGTACTTTGAGACTTGTTCCAAAGGCTCATATCTATTTTAACTTTGAATCTTTCTCTAGTTGTAGTCATCACTTTGGTCTTTGGAATGTTAACTGTGCTGCTGTGTCTCTTTCCTGCCATGACCAATCTTTCCACTAGATCTTTCAGCTCTTCTAGGGTAGTGGCAATCAAAATAATACTGTCTACCTACCTCAGATTACTAAGCCTTTTACCTCCAATTTTCTGATCTCTTTTAGATCCTGCAAGTGCTTGGCACATGATCATTTAAGTGCAGATGTGAAAGAGTACAGGGACATGGGGAGAGATGCCTTGTCAAACTCCTTTTCATACTTGGAGCCATTCCAATGTCAGTCCAGTAAACCTGCCTGTAGCTTCCTGTTCCTTGGGTTTCCCTGGGGAAACCCGTCTCAAGCCTGCACAGCCATAGCTTTGTGTGTCCCACTGCACTGAAAGCTTAATGGAGGCTAACAAACTTGAGATGCAGAGCTTGTCCAAACTCTTGCTTTCTTCATCACATTTCTTAAATTTGTCACATGCTTTTTTTGTCTCTGCCCTGCCAAAATACTGCTTGCTGTGTTGTGATCTCTTCCAATTTACTCTGTATTCATTCCAGAACTACCCTTAGCAGTGTTTAGCTTGTATGAGACACCAGTAAAATCATGCAGTTGTTTGAGCATTCCTTTGGATCCCTCTTTTTCAATATCAGTACATTAAATTGATTCATCTAGTCTCTTGGCTGTTTTCCAGTTCCTCACACTTTGCAGCAAGTATCGTGCAGCACATGAGCTGCTTTCTTAAGGTGTTTTATTAGAACTTTGCCTGATCTGAAGGGGCTTTCTGACTTGGTTGTCTCCATTGCCTGGGGTACTACATATTTAAGTTGGGGTAGTTCTTGTGCCTAATCTCCCCAAGTTACATTGGTGTTCTCAGCATCAGGTGATAATTCTTTGCAGTGATTCTGCCCTCTTTCTGCTACATGTTTAGAGTCAGAAAGTAGAGTCCCTGATTTGGATCTAATGACTTACTGATGTTTACCTTTTCTTGTCTGTTTTCAGTGTGCAAAAGCCTCAGGAGAGTTGCCTCTCTCTTCTGCTGAATGCTAGCCAAGAACCTTTATTTGTTTCTTCTGCACAGTGCATCTCTTTGTTTATGTCATGGATTTCTCTTTGGTTTGGACAGTATGCAGTTTATCGCATTTCTTCCTTTTCTCTCTAAGGTCCAGCACCTCATCCAATATCCATGTCTTTTGCCTATTCAGTGTTTCTTTAGCAGCTGCCTGTATTGTGATTTTAAGTTTTTCCCATGTACCTTCTGGAGTTACCATGTATGTTAAACCTCTCAAAGCTTCCTATCTGTTGGCCCCCCATGTGAGATCCAGGGTCTATTTTACTAGATTTTTATAAATGCAGTGAATCATCATTTGGGGCTGGACCTGATGATCTGTAAGGTTCCTTCTAGCCCCTAATATCTATAAAACTATGACACAGCCCTTGCCCCAAAGAGCTGACAACACAGTTGGATCAGAAGGACAAATAAAGTATTATTGTCTCCATTTTACAGGCAGAGAACCAATACAAAGAGGTAACATGCCTTGCTCCAGGGACACAGGAAGGTTGTGGCAGACATGGGTTTCCTGAGTCCCACTCAAGTAACAGCAGAGCTAGGCCTTCTCTCATGGCAATGTTGTTCCTTTCTTTTTGTTTCCCCCTAGGTACTATAAGAGTTCAGTCGTCCTCATGTGTTTTGTGCTCCCCACCCTTGTGCCCTGGTACCTCTGGGGTGAGAGTCTGTGGAATTCCTACTTCCTTGCTTCCATCCTTCGCTACACCGTGTCTCTTAATGTCGCCTGGCTGGTCAACAGTGCAGCTCACATGTACGGCAACCGACCATACGACAAGTACATCAGCCCCAGGCAGAATGCCTTTGTCACCCTAGGAGCCATCGGTGAGTACCAGAAGAAATGGGTTGCTCTGCAGTGTTGCTAAGCCTCTGTGCTGGTCCTAGCTAGGAGCAGAATGTCCCTGAAAACAGAGCCCCTATAACCAGGCTTGCTACATCACAATCAAGATTTAAGGCAGGCTCTCTGCATTACCATTGCACAGCATGACTTGTCAGCTGGAGCTGGGGAACTCCTAGGATCTGTGTGTGTCTGACCTCATTTGATAAACAGTCTCCTGAATAAAGACTCTTCTCCGTATTTGCTGCACCTGAGCCCTGCATCTCTTCCATCCCAAAGAGCACTAAATGAAATCTGTTTAACTGGCCAGTCTTGCATACCTGTGGCACTCAAAGCGAGGAAACAATTAGCACATCCTTGGAGGGAAAAGCCACTGCCAAGCTCATGAGCTGCAGTTATGCAGAGACAGAAGCGCTGGCCAAGATTTTCAAAAGTAGGTGCCTGAACCTAGTGGGAGACGTTTGAAGGCACAAAGGCTGAGTAAGCACCCAGCTTCCAAAAGAAGAAGGAATCCATGTGTTCCTTTGTGCATTTGAAAATTCCCTCTCCAACCCCATGTTCATATATTTTGGTACCTAAGTAGTTGGTCTGATTTTCAGAAGTACCCAGCAGCACTTCATTTCCAGTGGGGTATTTTCAGTCCCCACTGCTTTTGAAAATCAAGCCAGTTTATATAGGGTGGTAATTGCAAAACCTCTGGTTGTTGATCTAACATTGTTTCCATGTAAGCTGATTCAGAATCCCAGCTTTTGGTGCTAAGAATGGTTGTAGGACCCTACCATGAGGGGGTTCCTTTAGGAAATCTCCACCTCTGCATTCATTATGCGCAACGGTAGGTGAATCAAACCTCCCCATCCCATTGCATCACGTACAGATAGTTGCTTTCCCCATCCCTATGTACCATGTGGGGGCAAGTGCTTTTCTTGCTCCACTGCACCATGTGCCTAGGGGCAGGCATTCTTCCCTCCATGTGGTGTGGCACCACATCCCAACTGCAGCCCCCTGTGGGCTCTGCTATGGCACCGTGCTGCACAGGTACTTCAGGCTACTGGCTTCCCTGGCAACATGGGCTGCGCTGTGCCACCCTGTCCCCTGGGGCTGGGTCAGGTAGCAGACATCAGGGGAAAGAAGGAGCACGTTATTGCTCCTGCTGCAGCTGGAGCAATAAGAACAGTGGCAGCTGGGTGGGAGCCCAGGGTGTTGCATGTTAACACCTCATGAGCTACTTGTGGCCCATGTGCTACCAGTTGGACAGTCCTGTTATAGCCAATAAAAATGGACATTTCCCACACCCTCAAGTCAAATTAGCATGAATTAAAGTTTTGCCCTGAACCATTATCCTCCTTCCATATTATTTTAATAGACATAGGGAGCTATTTTTGCAGCGAGTCATTGCCGTTGCCCAGTGTAAATACTGCCTGGATGTCAGGCATCCTTGAATGCTAGTGTCAGGGCCTGTGCACATTTCTTTGGATCTTATTCTGCTTCAGGCATATGTGGGTAGAGAAGGGACAGGGACGGACACCTTGCTGACAAAACATTTTGGGCCTAGTTGTGTTCCACATTTTAGGTGTCTAAACTTAGGTACCTAAATGCAATTCTATTTCACCCTGTTCAATTTCTGCAAATCCATCAGTGAATCTATTTGTAACAAGATTGAGTCACAAAAAAACAGGGCAGAGGAGGAGGAAGATGACCCACACTCTTTTGCAATGGTAGTTTTTCAGGGACTCAGACAGGGTGGAATAGGATTGTATATGGTTACCTAAGTCCACTCTTGTACCTAACAGATTGAATAGGACCCATCTCATCCTGTCTCAGTAGCTTAGCTGAACAGTGTCCCTGATTCTCATCTGTTTTACACCAGGATGTAAACTGGAAATGAGCTCATTCCTAAGTGGGCATAAATCAGCTTAGTTCTAATGACTTCCTCTGAGCTATGACAGTTTTCATCACCTGAGCATGTCTTGCAGATAACTAGATTGGAATCAGCAAAGCTGCATGCATCAGCGAGAGAGGAATTTTGCCTATGACACATTCCATTATTCCAGAAGTTGACAGGGTTTTGCAAGTTGAGATCATAGTATACCCATGACCAAACCTTCCTTAGCCCTGCTCCAGTTGTGAACAGAAGAAAATTTTCTGCATACTATACAGCAGCCAAATTGTTCTAAATAGCTAGTCCCTCTGACTCGTTCAGCAGTGGGCCAATTCCTGTGGGTAAATAGGACCTAATAATTATTGCTGCTCTAATTCTCATCCCAGGGAGTTTGTGGGCATGTCTACCCCACCTCCACAGCTTGGTAGGGACTGCCAGAGTGACACATGGGATGCTTGTTCTTTCTGTGCAAACTCTGTGTAATGTGTTACCTCAGAGCAGTGCTGGTTATATGCCAATAAGCTCTCAGTCTCATGTGCGCTAGTATGCACAAAGGCATCCATTCCAAGTTGGCATGCTGGGCTTCATGGAGGTACTCTGTGGGGCAGTGTAAGCAGGGCTCCATGTTATATCTCTCTCCTGTTCAGCCTTTTCTTGTTCTCTATCATATACCTTAGTAACAGGGATTCTGTTTATCAACTGAGGTCAGAAATCTTCTGTTCCCCTCTGTTCTTCACTGAAGAAGCCAAAACACCAACCCTTTATTGATATGAACCATGTCTCCCATTGGTTCTGATGGACATGAATGTGCACCTAATTATACTAATCAGTCTAAATCAGATGTAAACACATTTAACAGTACCAGCACAGGGGTTTCTAACTGGTTTAATTAAGTCTATTTAAAAACAGTGCTTGTCTAGCTGATGCACTTTTTTCCTGTGAACTTGGCCCAGGATAGCTCCCTGGTCCCTGGAGTAAGTAGGGCACCACCTTAGTGTAGGGTGCCTTTAGTGTTGTAGAAGGGGGTACCTCTTATTATTTTTTTCCCCCTTCCTATTTCCATCACAGCCTGAAAAGAGTCATGCTCTGAAAACCTTTCTTTGATTGTTTTTCCAGGTGAAGGTTTCCACAACTACCACCACACCTTTCCATTTGATTATTCAGCCAGTGAGCTAGGCTTGAAATTCAACCCAACCACATGGTTCATTGACTTCATGTTTTGGTTGGGCTTGGTTACTGACCGAAAACGGGCTCCCAAGGAAATGATCCAAGCCCGCAAAGAGAGGACTGGAGATGGCAGTGCTTGAACAGTGTAACATATCTTCGGTAAATTGATGCTGTCGTATATGTATGTGTGCGCGCGCGTGCGTGTGTGATTCTCCCCCCCCCCCTCCCCCCCCACTTTGGATAAAGTAGATTTTCCAGGTACAATGGGTGAAATTAATCCCTGGGGCAGCTTACTCCAGGTATGAATTTATCCCATTTGTTTTCCTATTAGCTGTCTTATGTCCAAACCAAGACTATTAAGTGTAACAATATTAGATATTATTTAATACTAGAATTAATGTCATAGCCCTTTGATTTTAGTCATTGTAGCTGACATCCAATTTACGCTGTAATATGCTTGTTCATGTTAAACCTGGCGGGATGGAGAAACTAATTATCCTTTCAAAGTGCAGTGCAGGTGAGCATTTGTTTTTACTAGGTGACCAAACATGCTTTGAGACATATATTAGTGGGAGGTGAGAGGCAGGGCCTGATCTGCTGTCACAAAAAGAAGCTGACAGAAAGGAATTTAAAAAAATGCGTGGAAAAAAAAATCACTTAAAAACAATTCTGACATTTGTTTGAAAATCTGCTTTCTTTGTTTTGTTTGCCCTGTTTGCAAGAGCAATGCTCCACTGTCTTTGCTGAAGATGAATATCACTTATTGCTGAGCTGGCTTTTGTGTTAAAAGCTAGATGCTACACAGGCCAAAACACAACCTGATGCTATGTTTAGATGATTCATTTGTTGTCACATATATGTTGTAATTTAGAAAGGTGTACAGTTCAAATATGTCTTAAGCCAAATAAAGCTTCAGTTTAAATGTTTGGAGATCTAATTTATATTCTGATCAGTCACAGTCACTGATGCATGCATACTTTAGCTCTTTCTGCACAATAAGTATCTTGATTTTTTTTCCACCGCTGACTCATGTCTTTAAAAACCAGCCTTTATCTAAATTTAAATTTCTACTAATGTTTCAGCTGCATGCAACTTCCATTGCTTTCAGAGCAAAGTATAAAAAAAGATAATTATGTAGCTTCTGGATTTAACTTGTAAAAAGAGCATGTTGAATTAATGGGCCATATACCCCTTTTTGTTAGATGTTAGCCAGTGCAGGAGAGAGGCTTTATACTGTCAGCACTGGAGCACTTTTGAAGACAGAGGACTTGATTCTTGTTTATGCTTAGACCAGAGGTTTTCCCCACTCTGGCAGCATGAATTCACATGCTTGGTCCAAGAGGAGATGATCTTTAGGTTAAATGAGAATCAGGCCCAGATATTGTCAGGAGTGATGTAGAATTTAAAAAAACCCAAAAACCTCAGTTGTTTTGGATTTTTCTTTTGTTTGGTTTCTTGTTTTTAATTGATACCAATATAAAATAATTGTCTTTATTCTGTACTTCATCCAGCAGGTGTTTTAACAATGTTAATTTGCCATTAATGATGTGTAAACTCTTGAGTGATTTACAATAAACACTTACGAAGTAGTTTGTGCCCTCCCCTTATTTGAAATCCATCCATTAGAATGTGGCGTTTTATATACAAATGATCAAGAATAATATAACATATTTGCTCTGTCCCTTAGCCATTACCTCCCATCTTTGTGAAGTTTCAGCTAGATTCATATATGACTCCACTGTGTACCACAATATCTACTTGTCACAAGATCAGTGCTATTTTTGAAGGGAAAGCTCTGCCTTGGGATGCCTCAGAAAGAGGCTTTATTTGGTCTCCTTCTTTTAAAAGGACCCCCTGAAGCCAGCTCTGGTGTCAAGCTAGTGTTGATTCTGTGCTACTGCTACCTTGAAACATGTAAATGTATTTATACTCACATCATGCCTCTGAGGGAGTGAAGAATCATCATTAGAGCAGTGCGGTTATTTTTTGCAGTATGATGTCCAAACTGAGGAATTGGGAAAGAAAAGTTTCAACTTGGTAGATTCTTTCACTGAAATAGAAACCTCAGAAAAATTATTGTAATTAATTTATGTTGAAATTAAATGCAGTTAATTTGAGGGCTTGAAACATCAATTCTAAACAAAAATATTCAACTATTTGGACCACATTTCCCCTGCTTCCCTCCCCTGCCCCTTTCTTTTTTTTGTTAAAACAATCTGCCAAATGTGACCAAAATTCACAGATAGTTTTGGTCTCCTTACAACTGTATTTTTCAGCAAAGATGCAATTAATGTAAAAATTTTCTCCGGCCACTAATCCTTATCCCTATGTGACAATTGGGGAAATTCATGTGTAGATGTGTTAAGATCACAAGGGCAGGTATGGATTCAAAGTGCCTGAGTCTAGTCTGGTCTGTAAGGCACAAGATCATCTTCCTACACTTCTTCCTTCCTCATTTGCCTTGCATCAGGGCCCAAGAAGTCATGGCCAAACAAGAAAAGCAAAATGTTTTGCTTTCTTGAAATCTGCATTTAGTAAAGAAAAAATTCTCATCTCCTTAATCTCCTTTTCTCCAAGCTAAGCACACTGAAGCCTCTCAACTTTCCTTCACATTGCTTGCTGTCCAAACCCACCTCCTTCTTAAAATGTGGAGCCCAGAACTGTACATACTGTTATAAATGAGACCTAACCAGCACTGAGCAGAGTCGTACCATCACTTCCCTCTCCTATACAACATAATATAGTATAAAGCAGGGTAGATGTGCACTTTATAGACTAACCAATGTACGTTATGTATAGTTTTTGTGAGCTGAAGCTCATTTCATCCTCCCTTCAGCTCATGAAAGTGTGTGCTAAATAAATATGTCTACTTTGCTTCATTTATAAGGTGCACATCTACTCTGCCTTCTACTCGGTTTCAAACTAGCACAGCTAAACTTAGGACCTTGTTACACTGTCTATATTGAGCTGCTCAGTCCCCTCCCTTTCCCTCCTCTCCTATTCTGGGTTCCCCCCTGCCTCCTGGGTCTTCCCCTGCTCCCCCCTGCTCCTCGGGTTTCCCCCCACCCCCACCAGTCCTCACAATTCAGCTGTGCCCCCCAACTTGCTTGTGGCCACCTGCCCAGAGAGTGGCAGGGGCCATGGATGTGGCCATGGCGAAGCAGGCAGGAAGGTTCCTCTACCCTGCCTGCTCCCCTGGGACAGAACCAAGTAAGATGGGCCCTTGGGGGATGGGGTGGTGAGCGGGGATCTGGGATGCTGGGTGGAGTGTGGGACAGTGGGCCAATCCAGGCTATTGCGGGATGGGGGTGGGGTGGAGGCTCGACTGGGGAGTGAAGAGGTAGTGGTTTTGATTCAGACAAGCAGGGGAGGGAGGGGACGAGTAGGATGTCCACACTAAGATGTAGTCTAGAGCAGCTACACATTAATGTAACACAGATCAGATAAATCTAGGCTGGCGTGGCATAACTTTAAGCCACCTAAGTGGTGCTTAAAACTAGTTTCAGGTGTTAATATGTGAACAGTCCAGGGGTTAAGAGCTCCAGGAGCCACTAAAATTAATGTGTAACAAGGCCCTTAATCTCTGCACTTAATCCAGAATTGTCTAGAAATTCAAAGTCAGAAATTCAGCTCCAATATGCCTGAGCACAAGTCAATGGTGTGATACAGTCACAGAAAAGTAAGTGTAATTTTGGGCTGCATGGACAAGTGTTGGTTTTGTGCTCCTACCATAGACAAGGGTGGAGGGTGAGCAGAAGCAAGGTATTCTGTTCTCAGCTGTAACTTTGTCTCTGTGTGACCTAGATGAGTTTGCTAGAATTATGCCCATCCATGAATGCTCAAGGGCTGAAACTGCTGCCATTTGATGGCACCATAAATGCAATTTCTTGCTCTTGCCTCTAAAAGGAGCGTGGGGGATGAAATGGGTGTTCTTAGCATACAGTGCCAGCCATAGCAGTCCAAGTGTGAGACAGTCCAGCTTGCTTATATTCCCATGACCAGAACATGTTTTTTTGGTTGAAGTAGAAAGCTCCCCCTTCTCTGAGATTCGCCAAATAACCCACTGTTCAAAATGGACATGATTAAAAAATTATCAGAGCATTGTAAGTGTGTGGGACTAGTGGAATGGTCTTAAGGAAGTCTGCTGCGTGTATCCTGGGTTGTGCGCACTGTCTACTAAAAATATCACCCATTAATTATAGCCAATGACCATGATTTTAGGAGCTTCCTAAAATTTTAGTTGTCTCCTTATATGGTCATTGCCACAAAGGAAAAGCTTTATGGGATGTGAATCCATGTGATGGCCATATATGGATAAATCCCATCTGATTGGTTTACACCAACCTGCAGCTCCTTGTGAGGGGCGCGGTTCGTCGACCGACCATCTCACAGGGGACCCCCGGTGGGAGGGGAATGTGTCGTCCTCACTGCACCCACGCCAGTCTCTCCTGCCACGACTTTGATGGTAACTTGGGGTTCACAATATTGTGGCGCGTGCAGTTCGGAAACGGCACTCCGTCTCCGCTGAGTCCAGGGGTCCTGAGGGCTCCTCCTCCCCTACACCCTTGCCCGGTCCTCTGGGTAGCAGCTGCCTCTCGGCAGGTCACTTGTCAGGAAGCTGGTCCCAAAAAATGCTCAAAAAGTAAAACAAAGTACAGAGTCCAACACAAAGTTCCTTGCAGGGATTCAAGGGAGCCGGGGTTTGTTTGGCCCCTCGGCTATCCTCCCCGATATCCCTACCTGCAGCAGGGCTGACCCCCTTCCTGACTTCGGGCTGGGATCTTCCGCCCTCTCCCAGGGCCTCCTTCCACCTCTTAGTCCTCCCAAATTTCACAGGCGCGGTGACTTCCCCACTTGTGGTTGCCCTTGTATTATAGTACTTACGGTACCCGGCTCCTGCCGGGTGCCATCGCTTCCCACGGCGCTAAGCCGCTCAAGTCCCCGCTGCCAGTTGGCCGGGCCTCCTCACCACGCCGGGGCTTACCCCTGCCCCAGTAGGTCCGGCCGCGCCTCCAAGCGGCCCGCACCCGCTCCAGGGTGTTTTCTCCAGCCCCGGCTCTCACGCGGCTCTTCTCCGGATCCGCCGCCTGCGTCTCCGGACCCGCTGCCTCTTCCGGACCCGCCGCCTCTTCCAGACCTGCTGGGCTCCCTTTATCTGTCCGGGTAGGCCTCGACCCGGGTGCTTCTGGGTTCCTAGAAGGGGGAAACCTGGGTGCTTGGCCTTCTGCCGGGACCCGGAAGTCGGGTCGGACCCCGCCGCCGCCGGCATCACCCTCACCCAGCGCCTTCTTCACCCCCTTACATACCCCACCCCTTAAGACACCACTAGGCGCTTCTTTACTCTGACCATCACCTTCCCCGTCCTCCCCTTTCCGCAATGGGGGGGGTCTGCTTCTGTGGCTCAGGCTGTGGTCCCGTTCCACCGTGCCTTGACAGGAAGTCCGCCACTGTATTAGTACGCCCGGGTTTGTATCCAATCTGAAATTGGAACAGCTGAAGTGCCAGGGCCCACCTCATTATTTGTGCATTTTCTGTTTTAGTGGAGTTAAGCCGGCGTAGGGGTGCGTAGTCCGTTATTAACTGGAACTCCCGGCCTAATAGATAGTATTTAAAGTAGTCAATACCCCACTTTATAGCCAAACACTCCCTTTCAATCGTAGAATACCTTTGCTCGCTGGTGGTTAACTTACGACTGGCAAAAGCCACTGGGCATTCAGCTCCGTCCACCTCCTGGGTGAGGACTGCCCCCAGGGCATAGGCTGAAGCATCCGTCTGCAGAGTAAACGGGACATTGAAATTAGGCGTGTGAAGAATGGCTTCCTGACATAGTGCTCTCTTAAGCTCTTTGAAGGCTCTATGTCTCTCCGGAGTCCATTTTACTTTGTGGGGCTCTGGTCCCCAAGTTGTCTTGACTAAGGGATTGGCAACCTCGGCAAACTGGGGAATGAATCGTCGATAATAACTGGCCAAACCGAGAAACGCTCGCATCTGCTTCTTTGTCAGCGGTGCTTCATAGTTTCGGACGGCCTCCACTTTGACTCTCAGTGGCTTCACCTGCCCATTGCCGACCAAGAAACCCAGGTACTTCATCTCGCTTTTGCCCAGGGCACACTTCTTTGGGTTGGCCATCAGACCTTTTCGCCTCAGCTCTCGCAGAATCGCCCTTAAGGCGTTTACATGTTGCTCCCACGTCTGGGTGTATACAACGATGTCGTCTATATAGGCTGCAGTGTATTCCTGGTGGGGTGCGAGTACCCAGTCTATGAGTCTTTGAAATGTCGCTGCAGCGCCATTCAACCCAAAGGGCATCCTTTTAAACTCGAACAAACCCCACGGCATGCCGAAAGCTGTCTTTGGCTGATCTTCTGGCTGTAAGGGGATCTGCCAGTACCCCTTCGATAAATCTAAAGTGGAGATAAAGTTGGCTTGTCCTATCCGCTCCACTGGTTCATTCACTTGGGGCATGGGAAAGTCGTCGAACTGTGTTATTGCGTTTAGCTTTCTAAAATCCATGCACAGCCGCAAGCTGCCATCCGGCTTCGTTACTGCTACTAGCGGACTCCGCCAGGGGCTACATGAGGGGGTAATGATCCCCTGCGCCAACATTTTTTCTAGCTCCTCCTTAATAGGTTGGCGCCGGTAAAAGGGAATCCTTCGCCACTTCTCTCTTGCGACCTGGCCCCTTTTCATCACAATAGCATGTTCAACTCCCTTCACCTTCCCCGGGCTCTCTGTGAAGACATCTCTAAACTCATGGACTAATTCTCGCAGTTGCCATTCCTGCCCGCCCCTCAGTTGCCAATCCTCGGCGCCGGGCACATCCCTCGGGGGGGCCTGGCGATGGGTCCCCCCTTTGAGTTTCTTGTTCTTCGGTCTCCCAGTCTGTCTCAAGCATGAGCCCCTGAGGTTCGTGCCACTCCTTCAGTAGGTTGACATGGAAAACCTGGGTCTTCTGATGTTTACCCTCCCTTCATACCTCATAGTCCACTGGGCCCCTTCGCCTCACCACTGTCACCAGTCCCTGCCGCTGTGATTCAAACTTGCTATTGGCACTAGGCAACATCACCAGCACCTTCTGACCTGGCTGTAATTCCTGCTCCCTTGTCCCTCAGTCATACCAGTCCTTCTGCTGCCTCTGGGCTTCAGCCAGGTTATCGTGAGCCATCTCCCGGGCCAGGCGGAGCCGCTCCTGTAAGTCCTGCACGTATTTGGCTGCCTTCTGGCCTACACGACCATCGTCCTCCCAGCCTTCCCGCATGATATCTAACAAGCTTCTGGGATGGTGTCCAAAGACCAGCTCGAATGGGGAATAACCTGTAGAGGCCTGTGGTGCGTCCCGGACCGCAAATAAAAGTGGCGGCACTAACGAGTCCCATCTCTGGGGGTTGTCCTGGGTGCAACGACGTAGCATTCCCTTTAGGGTAGCGTTGAAATGCTCTACCAACCCATTGGCTTGAGGGTGGTATACTGTCATTTTGAGGTGGTGTATCCACAACACTTTGCAAAGTGCCGCTACCACCGCTGACATAAAGTTCGACCCCTGATCGGTTATTATTTCCCTAGGGATTCCGAATTTGGTTACCCATTTCATAAGTTCTTCCGCGACCTTAACCCCTGTCACCGCCCTCAAGGGTACGGCCTCTGGGAAGTGGGTGGCATAATCAATGCGCACCAGAATAAACTGATGTCCCACCACGCTACGGGGTAATGGGCCCACTACATCTAGGGCGACCCTTGCAAACGGGTCCCGCACCACCGGCACCGACTGGAGGGGAGCCCAGGGGGGCTTGTTATCGCTCACTTTTTGACATTTCTCGCACGCCTTACAGAAGTTTTCTACGTCTTCATACAGATGGGGCAAGAAGTACCAGCGCGTCAATCAAGCTTCAGTCTTACGTTTTCCCAGGTGTCCCCCCATAGGATTCCCATGTGCTAACTGCAATAGCGGAGCTCTGTAGGATCGGAGAATCAGGAGCTGCTCTACCTCCTCCTCCGCCCACTGGCCCGGCTTAATACGGTACAATAAACCCCGTCTAATTTCTACGCGGGGCCCCTTTGCTCGGCTCGCGCTGGGGCTTACCTGCAGCTGGGGCCGGGTGGCCACCTCCTCTCTGAAGGGTTGCAGCTCTACATCCTCCTCTTGTGCCTCCCTGAACTGGCTGCCACTGGCGAAGTCTTCCAACTTTTCATCGCTCTCTCTCTCGACTTCCCCTCCGGCTAAACCCCCCAGGGGCTTATCCTGGGGCCGGAGCATCGCCAGGACCTCCCAGATCTCCAGCCAGTCCCTTCCCAATATCATTGGGTACAGTATCTCCTCGCTCAGGGCCACCGGCAGTCGCCGGGAGGTACCCCGCACGCGCACGTCTAGGACCCTTCTTTCAAAATATGACCTCTGCTTATGGAGACAAACGAGGTGAATTCCAGCTCACCAGGGGGCTTGTCTCCACTGAACCATAGACAGTCGGACCAGGGTCTGGGCACACCCGGTATCCACCACGGCCGTCAAGGGGCGTTGTCCCACCCAAGCTCGGACCTTGGGTAAAGGTTGGGGGGAAGCCGCCACCCCCGCACAGACCCCACACTCCATGGGTTCCTCTCTCGTGAGCTCGCGCTCTCTCCCGGATCCATCAGGGTACGGTCTCCCTTTGGCGGGTTGGTAGTCCAGATTTACTGGACAAACCCTGGCCATATGTCCTCTCCCTCCACAGCGGAAACAAAAAAAGTCCCTTCTTTCTGGTGTCCTTTCGTTTTTACCGCCCTTCCCCTTTTTGGGAGGGCCCTCCCGTCCCGACATACCTCTATCTAGACGTAGTCCCTTCTGGGCCACCTCGTATTGCTCCGCCAAGCACAGGGCTTGGTGTGACATTGTGGGCCCATGACATCTGACCCAACGTTGCGTGTTCTCCCCCAGATCCGCGAGGAACTGTTCCAGCAACACCTGGTCACAAATCTCCTCTTTGGTAGCCTCGGCTGGCCTCAGCCATTTGGTTAACTCATCGGCGAGGAATTGCCACAACATCTTAGGGCTCCTCTCGTTCCTTGTTTTGGCTTCTCGAAAGGCCTGCCAGTGTTTCTCTGGGGTGATTTCTAACCTCTGCAATATTTTGGTTTTCACCTTGTCATAGTCCATGGCTTCGCTCCGTGATAAAGCCCGATAGGCCGCTTGAGCCAGACCCACCAACAGGACCCCCATGCGACAGGCCCACTTTGCCCGGTCTATCCCTGTGGCCAGGGCTGCTCGTTCGAAGGACTCCAGGAAGGCCTCCACATTGTCTTCCTTCATCATCCTTGGCATGTTGAACTCCCCGGGGTATAGACCCACCTGGGCCTGCTGCTGCAGCATGTGCTCCTGCACATTCATCTGCCTCATGGGGGTCTGCTGGTGCTGCTGTAATAGTTGGGCCACCAGATGCAGGGTCTGTTGTCCTGTATCCATGCCCGCCATTCCCGTCGGGAGCTCCATTGGGACTGCACAACCGGTCTAGGCTGCCCTTATGAAAATCCTCGTCGCCACTCCGGGTCCGGTTTCCTGGCCAATGCACCAGTTGTGAGGGGCGCGGTTCGTCAACCGACTGTCTCACAGGGGACCCCCCTTGGGAGGGGAATGTGTTGTCCTCACTGCACCCACGCCAGTCTCGCCTGCCACGACTTTGATGGTAACTTCAATTTGGGGTTCACAATATTGTGGCGCGTGCAGTTCGGAAACGGCACTCCGTCTCCGCTGAGTCCAGGGGTCCTGAGGGCTCCTCCTCCCCTACACCCTCGCCCGGTCCTCCGGGTAGTGGCCGCCTCTTGGCAGGCCACTTGTCAGGACGCTGGTCCCAAAAAATGCTCAAAAAGGAAAACAAAGTACAGAGTCCAACACAAAGTTCCTCGCAGGGATTCAAGGGAGCCGGGTTTTGTTTGTCCCCTTGGCTATCCTCCCCGATATCCCTACCTGCAGCAGGGCTGACCCCCTTCCTGACTTCGGGCTGGGATCTTCCGCCCTCTCCCAGGGCCTCCTTCCGCCTCTTAGTCCTCCCAAATTTCACAGGCGCGGTGACTTCCCCACTTGTGGTTGCCCTTGTATTATAGTACTTACGGTACCCGGCTCCTGCCGGGTGCCATCGCTTCCCGCGGCGCTAAGCCGCTCGAGTCCCCGCCGCCGGTTGGCCGGGCCTCCTCACCACGCCGGGGCTTACCCCTGCCCCAGTAGGTCCGGCCGCACCTCCAAGCGGCCCGCACCCGCTCCAGGGTGTTTTCTCCAGCCCCGGCTCTCACGCGGCTCTTCTCCGGATCCGCCGCCTGTGTCTCCGGACCCGCTGCCTCTTCCGGACCCGCTGGGCTCCCTTTATCTGTTCGGGTAGGCCTCGACCCGGGTGCTTCTGGGTTCCTAGAAGGGGGAAACCTGGGTGCTTGGCCTTCCGCCAGGACCCAGAAGTCGGGCCGGACCCCGCCGCCGCCGGCGTCACCCTCACCCAGCGCCTTCTTCACCCCCTTACACTCCTGCATAAAAAGGCCCAGCCTACAGGTCTGATTAAGAAGCTCTGGACTTGTGACCAGAGCAGGAGGCTCTTTCAAACCAGCAACATGTTCCAACTGCTGCTTCATCGACCGCTGCAAATACCTCATCTGGAAATGGCAAAGGACAAATACAGCAGGAGCAAAAGCAGGAGCTGACAAAGCAGAGGTTGCAGATACACAAAGGCAAAGGCCAAGACATGGCTGAACAAGAAGCTGCATTATGTGCTCCTGCTGGGCAGGCAGGGGACAGCGGATCTACTGGTTTCAGAGGAATAGGGGTGCCCCAGAGGTATAAGATCTCCCAGTTTCAAAGAAGCTGCTGTGGCATTGTTGGATCTCCAGGTGTGGAGACAGTGGCACTCCTGAGCTGTTCTCTTGGCTGTCCAGTCTTCCTCTCTCCTCTCTGCACTTGTTGCAAAGTCTTGATGGAAGAAGTGAAGATGGAAGAAGCCCCCCAGAGATGACCTCCCCTGATGCCAGGAACCTGCAATATTTTGAAAATGCTTTATGATTTATTAGTGCTTTGTTATTAATAAATTTGTGAAATGTCATTACAAGTTGTCCCTGGCTGTTTGTGTCTCTCCTCTTGGATTGGTTGTTATTATTCCACTACTCCAGCACATTAAGTTTAGACTTGATTGGAAGCACAGAATTTCCATTACCAGAAAGAAAAAGCTGCAACATATTCTCCTTTATAGCAAGCTCATAGCACCGCCTTGTATTTATCACTAGGGTTCACTTTGTGTCTGGCTGGGTGAAAGCTTGATCTTTAAATGCACATTCCTTTAGAAACTGGCCAAGAGTCTCTGGTTACCAAGAGATGAGTAAAGGTCACTGTGAAGGCAAAGTCACTAAGTGAGGCAACCACGGAGGCCTACTTGAAGTGGCTTTTTGTTTTTAGTATTTTCTTAGGTGTGATAATGTCTAGGGAAAAGAGCTTTGTGAAGATAGTAACTAAGCACTTTGTTTTGTTCAGCTGGTGTGAAGATATAAGGGTCTTTGAGGTCACTTGCTCAGCACCTCAGCTTAGCTGGGCTGATGTCCAAATACAGGCCTTTCTGACATAAGTGCCTGGGCTGATATCACAGAGGAAGGCTTTGTGAGGTGACTTCACAAGAGGCTCCTCCAATGCCTTAAAACAAAAGGAGAAAATAGAGACAATGGGAAGAAGGCTCATTGCTAAGGAGGCACACCAATATCTAGCAAGAATACATGCGCGTGTGCGCATGCACGCATGTACCCCTCCCCCCCCCCAACCAGACAGCTAACAAGAATTGCCTAAATAGACAAGGAAGGGGAAAGGCTGAGGGTTTCAATCACCATAGAGAGGGTCATAGAGCTGTTGATTCATTTGAAAGCTTTCAAGTCAGCAGGGCCTGGTGAGATTCATGCCAAGGTCCTGTCAGGTCTGGCTGAGGGGGATTTTGATGCCACCAGCAGTAATAATGACAAAGGGCTGGAAAAGGGCTAAAATGGATCCCATGTTTAAAAAGGGGAGTGTGGGTGCCCTTTGCCAGTCCTGTTATGTTAGAATTACCTTGACTTACGTCTTGTCCCCCTTCCCCCAGTCTTGTCTGTTATGTCTTGAATATTTGGGAGGATGGATATTTTGCTGCACAGAGGTCAGTCTAGCAGCGCTGTGGTCTTCTCCTCCTCCCTTTCACCCTTCCCCTTTCCTCTCAGGTGGTCAGTCACTATGTTCTGTTGGTCTGAAGTATGAGATGCCTATGGGGTCTCTGCTCAAACTCAGTCAGTTTATTTATTTTGTGGTTCTTTGGCCTCGGTTTCCCCTGGTTGATCTCATCCTTGGCTGAACTCACTGGGTCACTCTGATTCACAGATTCACAGAACTTTAGGGCTGGAAGGAACCTTGTAAGATCATCAGGTACAGCCCCCCTGCTCTGGTAGGAAAGACTGCTGGGGTTGAATAACCCCAGCAAGGTTTTTGTCCAGTCTCCTTTTGAGGCTCTCCAGACTAGGTGCCTGCACCATCCCCGCTGGGAGTCTATTCCAGAGTCTGGGCACATGAACTGTGAAGAAGTTTTTCCTTATATCCAGTCTGAAACCTTCTTCTAGGAGTTTATGACCATTGCTCCTGGTTTTCCCCTAGGGCACATTGGTGAATAGTTGTTCACCTAGCTCCTGAAACTCTCCCCTGATATATATTTGTAAACTGCCACCAAATCCCCCTGAAGTCTTCTCTTTTCTAGGCTGAGCAGTCCCAGTCTTTCTTCATATGGCTTGTTCTTCAGGCCTCTAATCATATGAGTGGCTCTTCTCTGGACTATCTCAAGCTTCTTCACATCCTTCGTGAAGTGTGGTGCCCAGAACTGGACACAATACTCAGCTGTGGCCTCACCAATGTCAAGCAGAGCAGGAGAATAACTTCCTTAGTTTTGCTTGAGATGCATCAGTTGATGCATGCCAGCATATTGTTTGTTCTGCTAACTGTAGCATCACACTGGCAGCTTATATTCATTTTATGGTCAATTATGACCCCCAGGTCCCTTTTGGCCCTGGTACTAGCCAGTGTAGCACCACTGAGCCTGTAAGTTTGTTGCAGATTTTTCCTCCCCAGATGGAGCACTTTACACTTCTAAGTGTTGAACAGCATCTTGTTCTAGTCTGCCGATCTAACTAATCTGTCTAAGTCCATCTTGATTGTCAGCCTACCTTGAGGCATGACCACGCATCCCCAAAGCTTAGTGTCATTGGCAAACTTTGCCAGTGTGCTTTTCACCCCCACATACAGATCATTGATGATGATGTTGAAAAGCACTTGTCCAAGTACTGAACCCTGTGGGAACCCAATGGCTACCTTACACCAGGTTGACACAGATCTGTCTATTAGTACTCTCTGGGTTTGACCCTGCAGCCAGTTTCCCACCCATCTCACTGTTGAATTGTTGAGCCCATAGTCCCCTAGTTTTACCTTGAGAGCCTTGTGGGACACCAAGTCAAAGGTGTTCCTACAGTCCAAGTAAATGACATAGACCTCATCTCCCTTATCCACTAGACCTCATCTCCTTTACACAATCATCCTCTTTCTCTCTCCATCCTGGTTGTCATCCCCATTCCTTCTGAAGACTCTATATTTCTGTGGTTATCCTGACTTGTCCTGTTCCTCACTTCTCTTTCCCTTCCAGTGTTATTTCAGCCCCTGTAGACTAAATCTCCTTTAAAGCCCCAGGTGTAGGGAATAGGACCTCATTAAACATGATTCAAACAAAAGAAAAGGGGGAATCCTTCTCCCCAGCTGGTCCTCTTTTCCACCCAGGGACCATAAATTGAAAGGGAGGTTTCTTTTTCCTGGCCAATATTGGCCCTTGAAGTCCAGCATCCAAGCAAAACAAAGAAAAAGGTTTGATCCTGGTTATTCCCTATATGGGTTGAGGTTCTGTTAGGCTATTCCCTTCTGGATTTATGCCCTATTTATCTTTTCCCCCCCAGAGTGCCATGCAAATCTTCTCTTTGCCCTGGCTGCCTCAGTTTTGCCATGTCCCCACTGTTCTTAGTGGGTCCGTCTTTCCCTTTTCCCAGTCAGTGGCTATCAGCCATGACCTGATCTTCCCCCTGCTGACAGGGGGCTAGCAGGGCTGACCCCTATTACTCCACCATTTGCTGTGACAACTCTCTGGGAATGCAGGGTTGCTCCTGGCTCAGGGCTCTTTAGGGTCACAACACTCCATGAGGGTTTGGTCAGAGAGAGTCCTTGGCTTCACTGATCTTCTTGCTTGTCTAAGTCGCTGGGTCCCTGCTCCAGGAGATGCTGAACACCACACCTTTTTCAGCATCTCCCTTTAAACACCCAGTCTTCTCTCCAGGCTAATCAGAGCCAGCTCCCTAGGGCACATGTTCTTTGGCCCCAGGTGCCTACCTGTTTCCCTGGACTTCCCTGGGCCTTGCTGTCCAGTGAACCGGGGACATACCACTTGTCTGGACTCATCCCAGTAAGTTCCCTGCCAGCTCAGCTGGCTCTGTGGTGGCATAGCAGGGCCTGGGATCTGGCCTCTGCTCTAGGGAGAAATATGGTCCCAGGAAATTAAGACATGTCAGCCCACAACACCTGGGAAGTAACTGGAACCAATGCTAAAGGAGTCAGTGGGTGTATCTACACAAGACACTTTACTGCGAATAAGACTACATGTGCACTGGACTTACTGCTTAATTATTAAATTAGTCTAATGCTCAGTTTGCTAGTACCAATGCAATACAGATACTAGATAAACAGCGGATTAGGTAATGCACAGTACTGCTGAATAATTTTGCTTCTGGTTAGTCCAGGCAGCAGGAGACAGTCTGATGCAGGGGGACCTGTGATGGCTGCAGAGGCAGCTGTCTCCTGGCCCTGTGCACATTAGGACTGGCCCCCATGCTCCCTGCCAGCCCCAAGGCTGGCACTCAGGGAGCCTGCAGCTCCTACCCAGGATAGAGTAGGAGCATCCCTGGACCAAGCTGTTCCCATTAGGTACAAATCTGCACCCAACAGGCTGCATGTGAAGATGTGCTCCTGCCCACATCTTACCGTACTTATTTTACTGTACAGTAACCTTATGTCACATTAATTGCATGTGTAGATTCACTCAGCTTGTAAAGCTATGGAGAAGGAAGGGCTGATCCCTAACAGCCAGCATGGATTTGTTCAGGGAAATTATGACAGAGTAACTTGACCACCTCCTCTGAAAAATTTACTAGTGAGGTGAATGAAGGGGATGGAGTGGACTTCAGGAAGACTTTTTGATACAGTCCATAATCACAGTCTCATAAGTAAATTGGAGAAAGGTGGGTGAGATGAAATTACTGTGGTATGGGCACAGAAATGGCTTGAGAAACAGGCAAAGGGTGATTATACAAGGATCCATGTGAGAATGGCAGGAGACTTCATGGGGGTTTCCATTATGGTTTGTCATATACTGTCTGGTGCTGTTTAATTTGCTTGTTAATTATTGGGATGCTGCAATATCGAGCTTCCTGATCACGTCTGTAGATGACTCAAAACTGGAAAGGATTGCAGGCATTTTGGGGGAGAAGAGTAGGCATTTAAAGGATCTTGATAGCTTGGAGAACTGGGCTAGAGAGCGCAGTAGTATGAAGTCCAGCAGACAAATGCCTGGTGTTACTACAGCTAGGGAAGAATTAGCTGTATGCACAAATACATTGATTATTGGGTAGGCAGGTACCCAAGGTGATAGTATCATGCTGGCCTGGATCTATCCTATACCCTGGGCTGGATTTGGTCCAAAAGAAGACCAGAAGTCCAGATCTGGCCCAGGATACAAAGTGAGTTTGCTACTCCTGCCTTAGAGACACTAGGGGCTGGCCCATAGTCTTCCTTCATTCTTGTCAGCAGACCCTTCCTCTGGCAGAGTTCCTCTCTGTGCCAGACTCTGGTTTGGCACAGGATGGGCTCAGCAACTCTGGACCAGATACTCAGGTCTTTCAGTTTAGCAACAGTGATTTTCATCAGCTGAGGAGCTGGCCCATGTCTACTATTTAACCTCATCCTCTTCTATTTTCAGCTGTGGCCTCATCAGTCAGATGCAGCAAGCTGTTGGAGCAAGCTGGCTCCATTTCCACGTCTCTTTAGGCAGACAGGTTACTGATTACACCTTCCCACTGAAGTATGGATCATGCAAAAGAACTCAGCTGTGACACTGTTCACAAACAGTATGGCTTATTAATGGACCTAACACTCGAGGGGAATTTACGTCTTGAAACATATGACAGAAACATTTGGATCAATGAAATACTCTAAACCTTCTTGAACCTCACTCCTCTGAGTTTTCTCCCTTTGAAGAACTTGATGATGGAGGCAAGTGTCACTGATGGATCCCTGTTTATTTGCAAGAGAAGGGCAGAGCCCTGGTTCCCCAAACACTTCAGGAATCACACAAGCTTGTTATACAGTCACATGAGCCAAGGTCCACCAAGAAACAACAAGCTTCCCTCAGTGGTAAAAGGGAGGCCATTAAATGTATAACAGTTACATTGCTAGGTCAAAGGATATTAAAGTGGGAATAGAAGTGCAGGCCAAAAGTTAATCATTAGAGTGCCAAGGGAGGCCACTGAGCAGAGAACTCTGGCTATCCTCCACTGCCCCTCAAATATCCCTAAGGAACCTGTGGATGCGGCCTAGTAAAAGTCTCCCCAGAGACATGCATGGGTAAGTGAAAGGAAAAAAGCCCTAGTCACCTAGGTTCCCCCAACCCAGCTCCTCCTTCCTTGTCTACTAGATGGAGAGCTTGGGTAGGGCCAGGAAGAGGTTGACCAGTAGGTCCCAGGTGGTGGGTCTCAATAATGGGGTTGCATAAAATAAAAAGTATGGAAAAAAGTGCAGCCAGAACATCAAAAAAGGGTTCTTGATAGGAGGTGGCAGAGGGGCTGCGGCCTGGTGCAGTCAAGGTAGGGACAGCTGTTGGGAGTCCCTAAAACGCACCAGATACACATACCAGGAACTGAACAGGTGACAGTTTCTCTGAGTGGCAGAGAGGAACCCCACAGAGCAGCAGAAGCAGGAAATACAAATGCTCCTGCAGCAGCCAGCTGCTGAAACAGGAAAGGAACACTGACACCCTTATCAGCCTTAGTGTGACAGGCAAGCAGCCTTGCAGCTAAGGTGCCCAGGCCCCTGCCTGGCACTAATCCCAACTCTAAATCACTGTGAATCAGGCACTGGGAGGGACCAGTAATACGCATCCGTCAGTGGATATGCAGTAGTTCAACCACAGCTATTGGACAGGAAGCTGGAATTACTAAAGAGTAATTCAGACAAGTACTGTGCACTAGGTAAAGGAAGAGCACAAAAGCTCACATGGGTCCCTTCTTCCTTTAACATCTGTGAGGATGACCTATGATTCTACTTAGCATTGTGTGGAGAGCATCAGAACCAATCCATGGGTATTCAGGAGCTACTAGCTGATGGTTACTGACTGGCATAGGCAACAGAAGACCAGGGCTAATGCAGGGCTGTGGGCAGGGCTGCAAGGCAGCCCAGCCACAGGTTCTGGGCAGCTGCAGCAGGGGTGGGCAGGGATGTATGCAGCCAGGATTGCAGCCCAGTGTGTGGATCACTGGCAGCCCAGCAGGCAAGTACCAGTCAATTTGGTGAAGGGGGAAAGGATGGGGAGGGGAGATCAGGGCCCAGCAATGGGGGAGGGAGTGGGGCATGGGGAGGGGCCTAGGGTGAATGGGGCCTTGGAGCAGGTCATGGGTCAGTCAGAGCCTGTGCAGCTCGTTCAGGAGTGGGGGGAGCTCCCACCACTGTGTGCAATCCAGTGGAGGCCCAGGGCCCACATGCCATCCGTGATTGGTGTGCAGGGCAAAGGTGGCTGCTGCTGTGCACTGGGCTTTGTGCACCATTGCAGCTGCCCCAGGAGTGGTGTGATGCCACATGACTTCTGCTGCTGGACTGCGCTGCACCCCCTGTCTGCTTGGCAGTGGGATGCACATGGCGTTGTGCAGCTTGGAGGCAGCAGCATTGGCAGCAGTGAGCAAAGCCCAGCAGCAGTCAAGAAATGCTTGATTTTAAAATCTTGTTGGTCACCATTGACATCAACTTAAAACAACTGCAGGACTCAGAGTAATGAGAGAGTGCTTGTTTCTCCTTATCAGACAACTTGTGCTAATGCACTGTAGATTTAGTCTAACGCACATTAATGTCACTAAAAATCTGTTCATCTGCACTAATGCGCAGTAGCGCTGATTACAGTGCTTTAAGTTAGTACCTGCCATTACATTTAATGTGCTGTAAGTATGGTGCATTGATAAACGTGTAGACATGCCCAGTACTGAGGTACAACCCAAAGCCATTGTAACCATGACTAGGTACAGTATTTAAGATGAACTCTTGAAGTCAAGCCCCATAACTATCCTTGCATGTTTTAAATGTCAGCTTGTTTTCCAGAAGATCAGTGCAATTGCTTTGTTCTCAGCATTTTACATTTCATAGTACAGTATCATCAGCTGCCACAGAGCCTGAGATCCATGGCTCATTTTCAATTTTTTTCCAGCTTGAAATCATTTTCAAGATTTTTCCAGTCTTGAATGGAAGCTTTCAAGCTTCTCACTCTTTGCAGACATCAAAGACTGGATCCTTTCCGATGTTTTTTCCTCCCAGTCTTTACTGAGTTTTCAATGAGGATGTGTGAGATTGCATGGTAAATCAGATTTATTCTTCCCAGCAGTGTAAAACCAGAAGCTGCTGGTCTGTATCCTGACAAGTGTCAGTCTAACCAAAATGCTTAGCCTGAAATGGAGCTCAGGAAGACTGTCAAATAAAAGCTTGAGTTATTATTTGTAATGTAACATTGTAGATCTCTAGGTAAATATTTCTTAAATCCCATCAAGAATATACATAAAGTTTACATTACCTTTGCAGCGTTACACACTCAAAAATGCAAGCAAAGCCACAATTATAATTCTTTATTCATAATAATAAAAACTGCCAGGTTGGATTGTCTCCAGGGTCCAACCACTCCAGTACCCTATATCCAGCAGTTGACAGAGGACCATGGAGGGACACTACCATCAGCAGAATAAAGATAACCTACCCCAACACTGAGACTTGCTCAGATCTTTAATATTTAGAGATAGGCTTAAACTCTGAAGCATTAGGTTTTTATAGCCCTTCCACCAATTTTTGTAACCACTAATTATTATAGCTGCATAGTCTTGATACCTACATAAACATTCAGCCTCTTTTTGAAGCTTGCTAAGTCCTTGGCTGTAATAACTTCCTAGGGCAGTGAGTTCTGCTGTCTGATTACATATTGTGTGACCAAGTATTTCCTTTTATCACTTTTGACCCTTTTCCATTTCATGGTCTGGCCTCTTGTTCATGTGTTAAGAATCAGGACGAACAGAAACTTCTGTAGGTCATGCATTATTTCAGATGTTTTTCATGTTCTCTCTCATTCATCTCCTTGTCCAACCTGGCATGCTGACAAGGGCCTGATTTTTCAGAGAGACAGGGAATCTTTAGCACTTTCTGAAAATCAGGTTCCTTGAAAGCATTTCAAATTGAGTGCTCACAAACTGAGGCCACATCATTTTTGAAAGTTTAGACCCATTTCTCAGATAATGCAATAAGACAGCAGTTCCCAAACTCTGACAGATTGTGCGCCACCAATTTACAGCAATACAACCTTAAGTACCACCAGCAAATGTTTCAGTTCAGCCTTAAGTACCACCCACAGATTTTTATTATATAAATAATTATAATAAATCTGTTAATGTGTTGGTTGACAGGTTGTCTGTGTGCCACTGGGGGGTACCTGTGCCACAGATTGGGAATAGCTGCAATAGGAAATACAGGGTTTCTTCTATAACCCTAACTAGCACACAAATATTTTCACACGCACACTCTTTTTGCCTACCTTAACCTGCTTCCCATAACAGAAAAAGATTTCTAGACATAATTCATCCTCTAATAACTTTTCTAATCTTTCTTTTCTTCAGTAAATTTGTTATAGTCCTGCTGTCAGGTCTCCCAGGTAGTACTTACTGAAACACAGGGAACCCATGTACTACAAATCCTTTTATTGACCAACTATACAGCTGCTCTTCAGTTAACTATCAGGATAACTAAGCTGAAAACTTCTATGGATTGACTCTTCTGTTACTTTGTGGCCCTGTGGAGTGGCAGAAATGCTGGAGAAGTTTCTTGCCGTTGCTCCCTTGGGTTTTCCTGCTAGGAACAGTAGGAACACTTTCAAAAATCATCCCTGTGAAGAGAAGTACAATGCTGTTCTACCTAGCCTGTGTTGTGCACTGTGTTGGTACAGTTTACTATGGGCCTGACTTTCACTACTTGTGGTTGTCTGGCATATAGAGCTACAGTGTAATAAGCAGCTATGTGCTTTCATCTAAAGGGATAAGGAAAACCACAATGATCGGCTGTATTGTTCTGGACCTGATTCTACATGGGCAGATGTCTTACGTGTGTTCCTGACTGAAGTAAGAAAGCTTTGCCCAGGAATAGCAGTCTACCACCTAACACTAAAGTCAGAATCAAGGGCCAAATCATGGTGCAAACCAACAATGGGTTAGGTTAGGAGTGATGCACACACAAGCCTCCATCCTGCACTTAGAACCTAACCCTGAAGGACTAGGTACAGGATTGGAGCATTAACTTTAGTCCAGCCTCTGCAAGGCACATACATAATATGCTGATGTGTTGTCTGTCATTCCTTTGCTCTTACGTAGCTTGCCATCCAGCCTCCAGATTGTAGGCTTTTTCTGCATTTGTGTAGGTTTTCACATTTTAAAGGACCCAGCAATTCCACACTTCAAATGCATGGGGTCAAATACCATTGAAATGCCCTATCCCAGATCCCTCCCACAGCAGACATCCTTTCTTTGCACTGCCAATGAAACAGAAGTTAAATGAGGCAAGGTCTGTTGCAGAATCCAGCCTTGTTCACTTTATACATTTATTCAGTATCTCTCAGCAGGACTGTATAAACCAACAGGAAGGCAAGGAGTTAATGCAGGCTTAAAGCATGTAAGGGTCCTTAACCTGGTATGCTCACTTAGTGTCCTGTTAGGCTTTGTTCTGAAGCAGGTGGGGTGAGCTTAGCTGACAGGCAGGCAGTGGTGTTGGAGGGCTGATAAGATGCAGTGTTCCTTTTACTGACAGGTTTACAAATAACTGCTTGAAGCAACAGTTTTTCCCTGGTCCTGTTGCTTTCTTTCCATTGAGCTACAATACTGCCCCTCTCCTCATCCACATGGATGATCTTCTTTATCAGGAACTAAGGAGGAAAATCAATGTGGATGCAATGCTTGCAAATGACAAGGTGAGCCAGTGGGACTGCTGAGCACATATAAAATGTGACTCATCTTTTCCATAGGCTCAGAATTCAATTTAATCTTTGGGACCTTCAATGGTGTTTTTCCTCACCATGGTTCCTTTCTCTGTTATGTCTAAGTCTTCTAAAGTTAGTGTCTCAGGCTGCAAGAGCTCTTCAAGGAAGGTTGTAAAGATTTCTCAGTGAAGATATGTCTGGGATTCTTCCTTTTTTCCTTCCTGCTATCTGAAAGTTAGACCTATTTTTCTTGTATCCAATATCCCTGGGTGAGATCAAGGCTGACCAAGACATTGATGTTTTCAAGGAGTTAAGCAGAATGAGAAGAAAGAGTTCATATGGACACATGCTAGCAATGTTAATGAGGTATCCTGCTGTATCTGTGTGGACAATAAAAACAAACTTTCCAAAGTAGTGTTTCAGTAGTTTGCTCAGTGAGAGGAAGTACTGACTTTTACTGGGGCTAATTCCTTCCCAGTAGAGGCCATCTTAGGTAATACAAAGTAGGAGAGATGGGAGCTTTAGAGTTAAGACCCTGAGTTTGAGGCCAGAGAGATGTAAGTTCTGTTCCTGGCTCTCTGAAAAATCCCGGTGTGTGAACTCCTAAGCTTCTTAACCTTTGTTCCTCATATAAAATGGAAGCTGTGCATTTTTCTCCTGCCTCTTATCTACCTCTGTGTGCCTTGATCCAGCAACTGAACACTTCAGTAGATATTTAGTTTCTAGCCGTGTGTATAAATCTTCTTGGGGCTTTTGATTTTAAAACCTCTCTTCTGGATAAGAAACTGTCTTCTGTGGGCATCCTCTGCACCTGCACCCTGTGCATGGTAGGCAGCTGTCAGTAGTATTGGAATATAAATGGGTTGGATCTAAAATGTAAGAAGAACAGAAATTAGGATTTCTTTAATGTGACCTCTGGAATCTCAGACATCTTGGTTAATATAATGATCTGTGAAATGGCTAAGTGAAGCAATAGCAGTACTTACTTTACAGGTAGGTTGCTTTGACTTCCTTTGCTTTTTAATGGGAAAGCAAATTCTTTCAAGTCTTATTTTTCACAATCAGGATTTTATTTTTCATGATCACTCCTCTTGGTTAGTTACAGCTAAGGTTCTAGAATGCTTTGTCGTGATTTTCTCTGTATCATTGCAGAGTGAGCGACTGTTTTCCTGCCACAGCACAACCCCCACTCCAGATTCAGTGGGAATACTGGGTGTGCAAAGGACTGCTCAGATGTTTTAGTTGCTATGAATTCATTAACACAGCAAACAATGAGAGTGTTTACAGTAATGAATTTGTGGAATTTGAGGAATAACTGGGTTTTCTGGTTGGTAAACATATGGTACAGATTACTTCCAGCTCCCTTTAGCCGTCCTGTGATTCCTCTGGGACAAGAATGATGATATCAGACCCACGATCTCCCTGTACAACTGGTAAGAAATGATGCAAACCAAATTAATCCTCATATAAGAACACTTCTTGCTTCTCTGGTATTGATCACTTCCTTAACATCTAGTAATTTTGGAACCTTTTTGTCTGTCTGGTTTTTCAACACAGACAGAGTAACATTAGCAGACCAGAATCGAGGCTTACTTTCAGGTACTTTACTTGAATATTTCAGTGTGTTTTTCCCCCTCCTTAAGTGATCTTGCACACATGAGAGTCCAGTTTACAAAGAGAGTACTTAAAGTGAGATAAGAAAAAAAATGTTATTCAGTTTCTCTCATGTCTTTTTACATAAGTGACCCAGCTTGGGAGATGGCATCCTAGGCTAGTGTCCTTCAGCAAAATTGGAAACCTTCATTCACATCTCATGCAGAGGCACTAGTGCTTGTAACAGTAGACTGTAGGAAGAGAAAACATGTAATTGTCTGTACTCCTCAGCCTCATCTAGTAAGCAATCAGTGCAGAAATTTGTTCTTGCCTCACTCAGAAATGGACCCCACCTGTAAATTCAAAAGCTTGGATGTGTTCAGAATTAGGCTTACAGTATATTCCCATCTCTAGTTTTATGCCTTTGGAAGGACTCTAGTTCAAGCCAAAGTGGACCTTATGGATATATCTCAACTTGGAACATGACTCTGAGAGGGCAACGTTCCCATGTTTGAAATTGTAGTAGCACGGGTCCTGATTTATCATTTCTGTATGGCACTAGATAAATGGAAGGTAATGGAAAAGCTCCTTATTCTAACGTGGCCTGAATTCTATACTGCATCTTTCTTTAAGACAATAAAAACAAGGTGTGGGGGGAAGACTTTCCGGTGTTTCATAGATTCATAGATTCATAGATGCTAGGGTCGGAAGGGACCTCAATAGATCATCGAGTCCGACCCCCTGCATAAGCAGGAAAGAGTGCTGGGCCTACATTACCCCAGCTAGATACACATCCAACCTTCTCTTGAATACCCCCAGGGTAGGGGAGAGCACCACCTCCCTTGGGAGCCCGTTCCAGACCTTGGCCACTCGAACTGTGAAGAAGTTCCTCCTAATATCTAATCTAAATCTGCTCTCCTCCAGCTTGTGGCCATTATTTCTTGTAACCCCCGGGGGCGCCTTGGTGAATAAATACTCACCAATTCCCTTCTGTGCCCCCCTGATGAACTTATAGGCAGCCACCAGGTCGCCTCTCAACCTTCTCTTGCGGAGGCTGAAAAGGTCCAGTTTCTCTAATCTCTCCTCATAGGGCTTGGCCTGCAGGCCCTTAACCATACGAGTGGCCCTTCTCTGGACCCTCTCCAGGTTATCCGCATCTTTCTTGAAGTGCGGCGCCCAGAATTGCACGCAGTACTCCAGCTGCGGTCTGACCAGCGCCCGATAGAGGGGAAGTATCACCTCCTTGGACCTATTTGTCATGCATCTGCTGATGCACGATAAAGTGCCATTGGCTTTTCTGATGGTTTCGTCACACTGCCGACTCATGTTCATCTTGGAGTCTACTAGGACTCCAAGATCCCTTTCCACTTCCGTGCCACCCAGCAGGTCATTTCCTAGGCTGTAGGTGTGCTGGACATTTTTCCTCCCTAGATGCAGCACTTTGCATTTCTCCTTGTTGAACTGCATTCTGTTGTTTTCTGCCCACTTGTCTAACCTGTCCAGGTCTGCTTGCAGCTGTTCCCTGCCCTCCGGCATGTCCACTTCGCCCCATAGCTTAGTGTCATCTGCAAACTTGGACAGAGTACATTTCACCCCCTCGTCCAAGTCGCTGATGAAGACATTAAAGAGTATCGGTCCAAGCACCGAGCCCTGCGGGACCCCACTGCCCACACTCTTCCAGGTCGAAACCGACCCATCCACCACGACTCTCTGGGTGCGACCCTCCAGCCAATTCTCCACCCACCGGACTGTGCAGTCATCCAAGTCACAGCCCCTTAACTTGTTCACCAGTATGGGGTGGGATACCGTGTCAAAGGCCTTCCTGAAGTCCAAGTATACGACATCCACCCCTCCTCCTGCGTCGAGGCGTTTTGTGACCTGGTCATAAAAAGAGACTAGATTGGTCAGGCACGATCTACCTGCCACGAACCCGTGCTGGTTTCCCCTCAGCATAATTTGTCCTGCCGGGCTCTCACAAATGTGAGCCTTGATAATTTTCTCAAAGATTTTGCCAAGGATGGAGGTGAGACTAATTGGCCTATAGTTACCCGGGTCCTCCTTCCTCCCCTTCTTGAAAATGGGAACCACATTGGCCCTTTTCCAGTCCTCCGGGACTTGACCCGTGCGCCACGAGCGTTCAAATATTCCCACCAGTGGCTCTGCAATGATGTCGGCCAGTGCCTCCAGTACCCTCGGATGGAGCTCATCCGGGCCTGCCGACTTAAAGGCATCCAGTTCCTCCAAGTGACCCTGCACCACCTCAGGGTCCACGCATGGAAGTCTGGTGCCTTGCTGCTGCCTCCCTACACTCCCAGTGAGAGACTTGTCATGCCTCTCACTTAGGAACACTGAGGCGAAGAACTCGTTGAGGAGTTCAGCCTTGTCCCCTCTGTCCGTCACCAATTGTTTCTGCCCATTTAGCAGGGGTCCTATTCCTCCCTGGGCCTTCCTTTTACTCCCTATATATCTAAAAAACAATTTCTTATTGTCTTTTACTTGGGTTGCCATCCTCAGCTCCATGGTAGCTTTGGCCTGTCTAACTGCCTCCCTACAAGCACGAGCAGAACAGATGCAATGAATGAAAGCACAGGAGTCAAGCTGTGGTTAAACCACAGCAAGTTCTATGACTTTCTTTTACAAAGAGAAATTCCCCGTAATATGTGCTGGTATGTCCAGTGGCTCTCAGTTTTTCTCCCTCATGCAAGCTTTCAGCTGTAAAAAGAAGTACTTCACACTTGATAATCAAGGTAATCTCTCTCCTTGTTAGTCAAGAACATCTAGAAATCTGTTAAGAAAAAAAAATTACCTCCGTCTTTCCCAGTCTCAGTGGGACTGAGAATAGCTAAGCGGTTCATGACTAGGGACCCTGCTTCCCAAAGTTTCAGACGAACAAAGGCTGAGTGGAAGTACAAAAATTATAACTGGGCTTGAAAAGGGCCTAATAAAACTATAGCCTTCTAGGCATCCTCTGTTCAAAGAATACAAGGATTGACTGGCACCAATGTTGTTTGCTTATAGGGAGGGAAAATGCCTTTGAGGGTAGCGCTGATTGTAATTGGAATACGTCATATTTATGGTCTTCTTTGACCTTTTTTTCAAAAAAATAATTAGTTTAATGCTTCTAAATGCTGTAATTTCTGTCAGGTCTCACTAGAGTTATTGAGGTAGGAACCATGTTTCTCTGGCAAAAATGCCTATTGTATTTTTCAATAAGAAAAGTAGTTGAAAAATTTTAGTCTAAGATTTATTTAAAAGGCATTTTTAAATTTGAAAACAGAAGAAATCCTTTTTTAATGGAGTAGAGGGACTTTCCTTTTTGTCAATCGCTTGGTTGTACTTGGGAAGATGGGAGGCTTTGTTTTTCATTCAGTTGGAGAAATTGGGAGTTGGAGGGGAGAGAAGGTTTCCTGACCAGTTCAAACAGCAGTGTTTTTCCAGCTATGTAACATTCTAGACTCTTCCTTTTCTTAGGAGCAAGCAGTCTCTAAAGATGGGGTGACAATCTGGTTTCCACCCCACTCAGTCATCTGCCTCTGTTACCTATTCCAAGGGTGCCAGTGAATGACTCATTTGTATTGAAAATATCTACTCCATGAATTGGACTGGGGCTGTCCAGATAAGATGGTCTGCAGTTCGAACTAAAAAGGAGACCACTTAAAAGACGCATGTCCAGACATAAGAAAACAAGCTTCTACATGATACCCTCATCTTTTGCTTGTCTGGTTCAGTAGGAGCTACCTCCTTTCTTGGACTTTCTGAAGCACAGATATCTGGTGTATGAACAATATACTGGAAGGAATTGTACCACAGAGATCAGCAGCCAGTTCTATACAGGCCCTCCCACTTGTTATTAACAACTATGGAACTGCACAATAACCAGTTGAGAACATGGGTCTGTTGTGCTAGGCAGAGTAGCAGGCAGTCACTGCCTCAAGCAGCATATTTTAAGTCATTAGTACCCTAAACTGGATGCGAGCTGCTTATTTTACAGAACCTTTCAGTCATATACTACGCTCTTCATAACTGCACAGGTATCCTGACTCCCTAGCTTGGTTGGCTGTAGTGCTCTGCAGCGAACCATAATTTCCCATCAGCTTTCCTAACTTGATGGGCTCTGTTTCTGAGGTCACGAGTTCTGTGTTCACTGAGTGGTGATGTCTCTTTCATCCCAACCTTAGACAACTTTGACTAAACTAGAGGAACTAATGTTAGTTCATCCAATAACAGGTATTGAAACTGTATGCCTTTAAAAAGTTAGACTAATACATCTAGATCTGGATATATGGAATGTATTCATGTTATTTTTGACTTCACCACTACCATGCGTATTGTCACAGGTGTCTCTGGGTATGCCATTAAAATAATGGCTAAACAAGATCCAGTCCTGAAAAACAGTTGAGCAGAAAGTCTTAATTGTAAATGTACAAATGGAATGTTAAGTACTCTTGGTTATTTTAGACATGATTTTAAATGCAAGTGTTAATTGGGTGGCACTGCATTATCTGTGTGTGAGCCATTGCCTCTCACATGGAAGGAGCATTGTCACGTGCATGTTCAAACTGGAGAGTTCTGCTTGGGACAAAAGTCCTTCAAGGTGAAATCTACCCTGCAATGTAAGCACAAGGCTTTTCTATGCACAACTTGAATTCTATTTTGAGGGCCTAATGGATGCAGAGGCCTCTGCACAAGGTGAGTGTCATGTTATTGACATCTGCTGGGCAAGTGGAAGGACATTACAAACAGCTCAGCTACAGCATTTAACTCTGGTTGGTTCATTTTCTTTCTAGAGATATAGGAGACTCATAGTTTCATAGTTTCATAGTAGCTAGAGTAGGAAGGGACCTAGGTAGATCATCTAGTCCGACCCCCTGCCTTAGCAGGAAAGAGCACCGGGGTCAGATGACCCCGGCAAGGTGCTCATCTAACTTCCTTTTAAAAATCCCCAGGCTAGGAGCCTGCACCACTTCCCCTGGAAGCTGGTTCCAGGCCCTAGCCACCCTGACTGTGAAGTAGTGCCTCCTAATATCTAATCTAAACTTACCCTCCGCCAGTTTGTGACCGTTATTCCTGGTCACTCCTGGCAGCGCACGGGGGAACAGGGACTCCCCCAATACCTGCTGATCCCCCCTGACCAGTTTGTAGCAGGCCACAAGGTCCCCCCTTAGCCTTCTCTTGTGGAGGCTAAACAGGTTCAGGTCCCGTAGCCTATCCTCATAAGGCCTGCCCTGCTGACCCCTGATCATACGAGTGGCCCTCCTCTGAACTCTTTCCATATTGTCCACGTCCCTCTTGAAGTGTGGCGCCCAGAACTGGACGCAGTACTCCAGCTGCGGCCTGACCAGTGCCGCATAGAGGGGGAGGATCACCTCCCTGGACCTGGTCGAGATGCATCTGTGGATGCATGACAGGGTACGATTGGCCTTCTTGACTGCCTCCCCACACTGCCGGCCCATGTTCATCGTGGAGTCAATGACGACTCCAAGATCCTTTTCCGTCTCCGTGCTGGCAAGAGGGGAGTTCCCCAACCTGTAAGTGTGGTGCCGGTTCTTCCTCCCCATGTGCAACACCTTGCACTTATCAGTGTTAAACCCCATCCTATTCTCATCCGCCCACCGTTGCAACCTGTCAAGGTCAGCTTGTAGCCTATTGCACCCTTCTAGTGCACCCACATCCCCCCACATCTTAGTGTCATCAGCAAACTTGAACAGGGGGCTTTCTAACCCCTCATCCAAGTCACTGATGAAGATGTTGAACAGTGCAGGCCCGAGGACCGAGCCCTGCGGAACCCCACTGCCCACGTCCTTCCAGGTCGAGAAGAACCCATCCACTACCACCCTCTGGGTGCGGCCCTCCAACCAGTTGGCGACCCATTTGACCGTGTGGGCATCGACACCACAGTCTCCCAGCTTTTTGATGAGGACAGGGTGAGAGACAGTGTCGAAAGCCTTCCGGAAGTCCAAAAAGACTACATCCACAGCAACCCCTGCGTCTAATGATTTGGTGACCTGATCGTAAAAGGCCACCAGGTTGGTCTGACAAGACCTGCCACTGATAAACCCATGTTGGTTGCCCCTGAGCATGCATTCCCCTGCAAGGCCCTCCTGGATGTGTGCCAGGATAATTTTTTCAAAGAGCTTACCCGGGATTGAGGTCAGACTAACTGGCCTGTAATTTCCCGGGTCCTCTTTTTTTCCCTTTTTGAAGATAGGGACCACATTGGCCCTCTTCCAGTCCTCCGGCACCTCGCCAGAGCACCACGAGTGCTCATAGAGCCGTGCCAGGGGTCCCGCAATGACCTCAGCCAGTTCCTGTAGAACCCTAGGGTGAAGATCGTCCGGACCAGCGGACTTGAACACGTCCAGCCTCTCCAGAAGTACCCTAACTAACTCCTCGCTAACCCTTGGCCCAGGCGTGTCTCTCTCGGGGCCCGAGGGGGGCCCAGCAGGGAGGTGGCTGAACTGGTCCCTACTTAGGAAGACAGAGGCAAAGAAATCGTTAAATATGTTAGCTTTGTCATCTGGCGTGATGACTAAGTTGCCCATCGTGTCCTGCAGGGGCCCCACATTACCCGGGACCCTCTTTTTACCCCCTATGTATTTGAAGAAGGACTTCTTATTGTCCTTAATCCGGGAAGCAAGTCCTATCTCCAACTCTGCCTTGGCCCTCCTGACTGCCCCCCTACATCCTCGGGCGACTATAACATAGTCCTTCTTGGCGATGACCCCATCTCTCCATTGGGTATATGCCTCCCTTTTAGCAAGGAGACATTCCCGGATGCTCTTAGTGAGCCATGGGGGTTTATGTGCCCTCCTGCTCCCTTTGACCCTTGTTGGGATTACCTCCCTTTGGGCATGGAGGATCGTCTCCTTAAGGAGCAACCACTCACCTTCGACATCTGATTCCCTTCCCCTCTGGGTCCTCAGCGCTTCCCCAACTATCCTCCTTAGCTTGTTGAAGTCAGCCCTCCTAAAGTCTAGGGCTGTTGCCTTGCTGCAGCCCTTTGCCACCTTACGCTGGATGGTGAATTCCAGCAAGCGATGATCACTGTCTCCCAGGTGGCCCATCACCCGCAGCCCCCTCACCAGGTCATCACCCGTGGCCAGCACTAGGTCCAACAAGGCGTCTCCCCTGGTGGGACTGTGCACCTCCTGGGTTAGATGGAGGTCCTGCAGTCTGGCTAAGAACCGACGTGAGCGATCAGACTTGGCTGACTGCTCCTCCCAGCAGATGTCTGGGAAGTTCAGGTCCCCCATGATGACCACATCCTTAGCCCTCACTGCCTCTGTAAGCTGACCTAAGAATTCCAGGTCGAGCTCTTCTCCCTGGTTGGGAGGTCTATAGTAGACTCCCACCGTTAAGTCTCTCTCCCCTGGACTGCCTTTTACTCTAACCCAGAGCACCTCAGAGTGCCCCCCCTCTACCCCCATGCTAATTAACGAGGAAGTATATTCCTCCTTGATGTAGAGTGCTACTCCTCCACCTTTCCTTCCTATCCTGTCCTTCCTGTATAGCCTATAGCCCTTGACACTCACCGCCCAGTCATGCGATGAGTCCCACCACGTTTCTGTGATCCCTACTATGTCAGGGCTGGTGACAGCTAGGAGGAGGGCGAGTTCCTCCTGCTTCTTCCCCATACTTCGAGCATTCGTGTAGAGGCATTTGAGGCCTTCAGCGGTTGTGCCCACTGACCCCCTAGTCTCAGCAATGCCCCGTCCCCCATCGCTTACCTGTTTCTCCCTTTTGACCATTGGTCTGGGCTCGCTGGCTGTTGCTGGGCCTGGTATCTCATCGTCTCCTCCGCCCTCATCTTCCCCCTCCCCCGACGAGCCTAGTTTAAAGCCCGCCGAAGGAGGTTCACCAACCTGGAAGAGAACACACGCTTACCTTTAGGGGAAAGGTGGAGCCCATCCCATCCCAGCATGTCTCTCATCACGATGTGCCGGTCATGGCTGAGGAAGCCAAAGCCCGCCTCGAAGCACCATTCCTGTAGCCTCCAGTTGGTCTCCGCAATGCACATCTCGTGACGTCTGCCGCGTCCGCTCACTGGCAGGATGGAAGAGAAGACCGCCTGTGCGCCCATCTCCCTCAGCACGCCTCCCAGAGCATGGTAGTCCTCCATCAGGCGATCAGGGGCTCTCCTGGCCGCATCGTTAGTACCCACATGGACAAGGACCATGGGGTAATAATCGGAGGGCTGGATGATGGACTGGAGCATCCCCTTCACATCCTGAATCTTCGCTCCGGGCAGGCAGTAGACCTCACGTGCTGAGGGATCCTGGCGACAGATGGGGCCCTCCGTACCTCTCAGGATGGAGTCACCAATCACGATGACGCGACGCTTCCTCCTCTTAGGCCTCTTGACTCCCGCCGCCCGCACAGGACATTGTGTGCACAAAGTCTCCTCCCTGGAATCTTCCACTGCTCCCTCCTCCTCCAGGGCTGCCAGGACCTCATATCTGTTCTCCAGATGGACAGGAGGAACTGGTGCCGCAACATGGTTAATAGCTCTGGCGCGGGAGACTGTCTGCAACAAAGACCCTGTGCTAGAAAGAGAAATATGGTTGAGGCACAAGACAGATTGTCTTGTATAGCAAGGTGGAGCTAACTATATTCTTAATGTACCTGCAGACTCTTGTGCTATTTTAAGGCAATATCCTGAAACCTTTACTCATGACTTGGCTCACTGATTTCAGTAGGATTATTCAGATGAAAAGGGCAACAGAATTGGACTGGCTAATTCCTCAAAGCAGCTGTGCTGTCCTCTGAGAGAGCTTGCTGTGCTCCCTAAGATTTAAAAGGACTGGAGTCCTCCATGCTCTTGCTGGTCTGTTCTTTGTCACAGGTACTAAATGAACTTGAACCTTGAAGCTAGAGAGCAGATTTCTGCCCTGCCAAACCAGCAGCATGTTCCTTACTATCCTTTTCTGAACACAGCTCAGGATTGATTGTAATGCCTGGGAACGTGATGCCCTATTGCTGCTAAAATGTACTTTAAATGGTGTGTGCAGTTAGCTGTTAGTCTAGCAGTTAGATGCCTTTCATATGAAGAGTCTGCATAGAATTGTATTTAGTGGTGTGTTGAAATGAAGGGATGGGGAACAAAAAACATGTCATGATCTCAGTAGAGTGAGGAAAGTAGACCTGGAAATGCCAGTGTGATTCTGGAGTTTAAAGGGTGTGGAGGAGGGGGCAGAGAGGAGAATAGGAGCTGTATCTACATCTGCACCTACCCAGATCACTGCTGTCCTTCCTTCAACCACAACCTTTGTAGGCTGCAAAAAGTGTATAAAAAGACAGGGATTTTTTTAAAGCATACACACAGTATCTCCTTGCACAGTTAGGACCCAGGTTTCTCATTTCCCCACTTCACTGCACTGTGATGCCTTAGATCTTTCAAGGCAGTGAAATACCTGTGTTTTTTGCAGCTCAGATGCAATGTCCTATAAGAGACACTACTCTCAGATGGAGAAACTCTAGTTGTTTTCAGGACTTTATTCTATTATGCATTCCAAAGAATTGGACGTTAATGGGGTCTTTAGCTAAGTCCTCACTTTACATAAAGTCAAGCTGAAGAATAGGGGTAAGAATACTCTTTTTCACTGTGTTTTTTGTTTCCAAAAAGCAGAGGGGGAAAAAATGAGAGATGCCACTCCTGACATTACCGAACCTTTGAAAATAGTTAAAGTTGTGTTTGTGTTGTGTATCAGCCATAGTATGTGAGATTTCATAGACATTAGGGCTGGAAGGGACCTTGGAAGATCTTCGAGTCCAGCCCCCTGCCCCAGGGGCAGGAAGTCAGATGGGGTCATAGGGTCCCAGCAAGATAAACATCCAGATGTCTTTTGAAGGTGTTCAGAGTTGGTGCTTGAATTGCCTCGGTCAGCAATCTATTCCGAACCTTGGGGGCTTGGACAGTAAAGAAGTTCTTCTTTATGTCCAGCCTGAAATGGTCATGGAGGAGTTTGTGACCATTTAACCTTGTCATCTCTTGGCGTGCTCTGGTGAACAGACATTCCCCCAGATCCTGGTGGACACCCCTGATAAACTTATAGGTAGCCCCAAGATCACACCTGAGTCTATGCTTTTCCAGGCTGAAGAGTCCCATGGCTCTCAGCCTCTCTTTATAAGGTTTGCTTTCCAGATCTCTGATCATGCGTGTGGCTCTCCTCTGGACTCTCTCAAGCTTCTCCACATCCTTTTTGAGTTGTGGGGCCCAAAACTGGATGCAGTTACTCCAGCTGTGTCCTCACCAAGACCAAGTACAACAGGAGAATGACATCCTGGGATTTACTTGAGAAGCATCTGTGGATGCAGGCAAGTGTTTTGCTCGCTTTACTAGCAGCAGTATCACGTTGCAGGCCCATGTTCATCTTGTGGTCAGTCATGACCCCCAAGTCCCTTTCGGCCATAGTGCTAGCCAGTGTAGCACTGCCGAGCCTATAAGCGTGCTGCAGGTTTTTCTTCCCAAAGTGGAGAACCTTGCATTTTCCTGTGTTAAACACTATCAGATTCTCATCCACCCATTTCCTGAGCCTGTCAAGGTCAGCCTGGATCACCTTCCTGTCTTCAGGTGTGGACGCTTTACCCCAGAGTTTGGTGTCATCAGCAAACTTGGCCAGTCTGGTTCTGATACCAATGTCCACATCATTAATGAAGATGTTAAATAGTATAGGCCCAAGGACAGAGCCTTGAGGAACCCCAATGGTCACACGGCACCACAACAATTGACTTCTGTTAACCACCACCCTCTGAGTCCGACCACTGAGCCAATTCTCCAGCCAGCGGATCATGGTGTGGCCGAGGCCGCAGTTAGCTAGTTTTACTAAGAGCTGATCGTGGGATACCAGATCGAAGGCTTTCTTGAAGTCAAGATATACAACATCACCTTCCTCTCCCTTGTCCAGGTGATAGGTCACCTGGTCATAGAAGGAAATGAGATTGGTCAAGCAAGACCTACCTGCAACAAACCCGTGCTGGCTATCCCTCAGGATGTTGGCGTTGGCCAGTCTGTTAAGAATGGCCTCTTTGATAATCTTTTCTAAGACCTTCCCCAGGATAGAGATCAGGCTGATGGGCTTATAGTTTGCAGGATCCACTTTTCTCCCTTTCTTGAAGATAGGCACCACATTGGCCTTCTTCCAATCTTCAGGCACTACACCAGAGCACCAGGAGTTCTCGAAGATCAGTGCCAGGGCTGAGCCGTGATGCTAGCCAGCTCCTTGAGTACCCTGGGGTGTAAACTGTCAGGGCTGGCTGACTTAGTTGTCCAGCCTCTCAAGGTGTTCCTTCACTAGGTTAGCATTGATGGGGGGTAAGGAATCTCTCTCACCTGGGTCTCCCTGTCCTGTAATGGGCAGGGGCATCCCATGGGACTGGAAAAAACTGACGCAAAGTATCCATTTAACAAGTTGGCTTTTTCCTGGGTGTCAGTTGTCAGTTGTCCCATCTGGTTTAGCAGGCATCCAGTGTTGCCCTTGCTTTTCCTCTGGCTCCCCACATATCTAAAAAAGGAACTTTTTATTGTCCTTGATACTTGTAGCCAATTGGAGTTCCATCACAGCCTTGGCTTTCCTGGTTCACTCCCTGCAGGTCCGGACCAGTGCAGAGTATTCCTCCTTGGAGGTGTATCCAGTCCTCCATCCTTTGTAGGTCTGTCTTTTTAGATGCAGGAGGTCCGCCAGTTCCCTGGAGAGCCAAGGGGGCTGCTATGCCTTTTTGCTGCCTTTCCTTTGAGATGGGATAGACTTTGCTTGTGCATCCAGGATCACTCCTTTAAGGAACAACCACTCATCCAGAACTCCCCTCTCCTTCAGGCTGTGACCCTTTAGGGCCTTACTGACAAGCCTCCTGAGCTTGTCAAAGTCAGCTTTCCTGAAGTCGAGGACTTCTGTATTGCTGACTGACTTGCCAGCTTTATGGTGGATGGTGAAGGTGATCAGCTTGTGGTCACCGTCACCCAGGTTCCCTTTGATCATTAGGTAGCTGATTACATTGTTCCCCTGTTGCCAGAACCAGGCTGAGCAGTGCTTTACCTCTTGTTGGCCCATTGACTTCTTGCATCAGATAGAGCTCATCCACTCACAAGAGAAAGTTTTGCAGCCACTCTGATTTGGCTGAGTGCTCTTCCCATGAGATGTCTGGGTAGTTGAAGTCTCCCATGACAACCATGGACTGGGAGCATGTGGCCTCAGCCAATTTCCTGGTGAACTCCTGGTCAAGTTCTTGATCCTGGGTCGGAGGTCTGTAGTAGACTCCCCCCATTGTGTCCCCTGTGCTGTGTTCCCCACAGATTTTAACCTAGAGGCTCTCTAGTCATCCACCTTGCATGCCAATGTTGACTTGCAGGGATGCGTAGCTCTCCTTGACATAGAGCTATACCACCACCCGTTTTGTCCACTTGATCCCTCCTGTACAAGGTATAGCCATCTATACACATGGTCCAGCCCTGGGTGGAGTCCCACCAGGTCTCCATTATCCCTATGATGTCATAATTATTTGTGTTAAGCAGGAGGACAAGTTCCTCCTGTTTATTCCCCAAGCTCCTGGCATTTGTGTACAGGCAGGCAAGTGTCCCTTTGGGGGCCCTTGCTTTGCCCACAGCTTACACCAGGGCTGCTGCAGGGGTGGGCTCCCTTAAGTGCCTTGGCCCTCTGGCTTTGCAAGGGTTGCTCAGTGGGCCAGCAGTGGCGGTAGTCCCCCTGTTCCCCAGTGGGCTTGGTTTAAAGCCCAGTGGAGAAGATCAGCCAGTCTGGCTGAGAAGTGCCTCCTCCCCAGGAGAGAGAGGTGGAGGCTGTCCCTTCCCAGCAGCTCGCCGCCTCTCTCACCAAAGAGTGGACTGTGCTCATGGAAGCCAAAGCCTTCCTGATGACACCAGCGCTGCAGTCTTTTTGGTTCACTATCTCAATCCTCTCCTCCCTCCTCTGCCCATAGCTTGAGACTGGGAGGACCGAAGAAAACACCACCTGCACCCCCAGACCTCTTAGCCCTGCTCGCAAATCCCTGTAGCACTTCATTACCCAGCTGGGAGCACTCCAAGCTGTGTCATTTGTGCCCATATGGATAAAGAGCATGGGATAGTGGTCAGTGGGCTGGAGGAGTTCAGGGATCTTCTCCACAATGTCTGAGATACGGGCTCCTGGGAAGCCGCAAACTTCCCAGGCTAAGGGGACGGGGTGGCAGATTGCCCCCTCAGTCCCTCTCAGGATGGAGTTTCCCACAACAAACACTTTGTGTTTTGTCTTAGGTGGAGAGAGAGATGGGCTCCAGTACAATGCACCACATCTTTCTCTGAGTCCTCTGCTTCATGCAAGGTTGAACTTTAATTCCAGGTACTCCTGAGAATAAGACAGGAAACCTATACTTAGTTCTTTCTATCTCCTTCTCCAGCCTATACTACTGTATGAAGCGCCCAGTTCCTGTTCTACAAGATGCCAAACTCTGTTTGTGTCATATTTGTAAACAATCCTATTAAGGTAGATGTATTTGCAAACCTTACTCAGCAGGCTTGGGTAAGTTAATTTTGTCTCCCTGTTCTGGGATACAACCTACAAAATAGCCTAATACATGTTTGATTTGTGTCCTGTGATTTGAGAAGGTTCTTACTTCCCGTCTGTTTCCCCATCTGTTAGTTTATCAATGAAGACTAGGCAAGGAGGATGCCTATAGTCTACTAGTCCCTCCATCCACCTTGACTTCTGTCACTGAGTGCTTGAATAAGTGTAATGTACTATTGTCTCCTGAGTCAAGCAAGGACTAGTGAACTATGCCTTGTAGCATCTATTTCTAGCTTTGCCCCAGTTATACTGAGAAACCTTCAGAGTCATTTTGCTTTCCTGTGCTTCAGGTGAGGAATGGATAATGCCTCCCTTTCTTGCAGGGTGTCATGAGAATTGCTCTGTAAAGCACAGATTTTGCTTGAGAGGTGCTGTAGGAATATAGATCATGCCATACAGTCTTGCCCTGCAAAGATCAGGCTGTTGAAAGATCCTTGAGCTCTGTAAGGTCATTAGTGATTAATGCCAGAGCTCAATTTCCAGCTCCTCAGTGCATTCAATTATTGAGAGATGAAACACTGTTAAAATAGTCCCTTCTTCTAGCACTGACATTTATATGGAGGGCCAATTATTCACTGTAAAATTACCACTTCCCTGAGAGAGGGTTGTTCTCAAAAAAATATCTTCTTCAGTATGTTTGAAATAAGGTTAGAATTTCCAGTGCAGTACAAAGACTGCTTCTCATAGGAAACAGGGCCTGGGACATCTTCACCTCTAGACATCAGCTTGGTTAAGTAGGAACTAACAGGTAAAATTCTCATCCAAAGCTTGTTCCATGGTCTGTATTCTCATCTCAGCACAGCTTCTAGTGAGTAGGTGCCTGCATCACAGCTGAAGAAAAACTAAGGCCTGTAGAAGCATGAAGAAAGAGCTGCCCAGCAAATTTTCCACAGGTGGCTCCTCCAGGTAAGTGGGGAGGGAGTGTGAGGAAGCCAGCATTGCTGCTGCTACTTTGTCCTCTGACCCAGATACAGATCTGAATCACACTTGTCTACATGCAGAATGAGCTGTGGAGAGAAGGCCTGGCGTGGTCAGGAGTCGAACTGGTACCATGCATGTCAATGAAGTCATTTTAAAAGATCAGAAAGTGCCCAGTTCTGTAAATTGTGGTCATCTAAATCAAAAACCTTGCTCTGTGGGTTACTCTGAAGTGTTTCCATAGAAGGCATTTCTCTATAAAAGTCCACTTCATACACTCGAGCTAGCTAATAATTAAATGTCATATTTTGGAACACGGAATGTGTTGGAAGTCAACACTATATATTTCCCCCCTTGTTGTGTCTAAATTAATTGTATAGTATCACATTTTGGCATATGTGAGCATGAGGCAAAACTCTCTATGTTTTTATGTAACCCACGAATCCACTACCACAGCAGTACTGTAGAGTTGCTTTTTTGCTTCTAGCTTTTCATTAATCCTTTTAAGGGTTTATATATCCCCCTCCCTGCCCCACCATGTGCTAATTTAGAAGGAGAGCCAGAATGGCAGCCCGTGGTGCCTGTGCTCTAGCAGCAGCAACAAAGATATTTGAGTCTCCAGGGTCAGGCAAGACTGACTTGGCACCCCATTCTTGCTCTTGGTGTCTCTGTCCTAGGTGCTGAAATAGTTTACTGTACCTCTGCCTTCACAGTTGTAACATGACAGCATTCAGTGCAGCACTGTCTGCTGTTAATGGGACCCAATAGCATCTCCGCATATCCAAGTCTGTGGCTAGGCTTAAGGATTTGGGGAAATATAGTCATCTCCTGCAGAACAGAACAGTTTGATAGGTACAGTCCTGTCCCCTGGCATGATATATTTTATACACCCTAAGTTTCTTGCCCAAGACCGAAAGAGGCTCAGTTCCAGAGCTTGTATAGGGAACTTCAGTACCAGTATCTGCCAGTATCTAGCATGTTTAAACATGTTTTATCTCAAGTATTAAAACTGTAAGAGGCACCCGGAGGGTGTCATTTATATAAAGACAGCTACTCAACCTCCATTTGTACAAGTTATGGGTTTCTTGTATTGAAACTGCTTTTAAATGGGCTTGAATTTCTACTAGAAAATCAATTTATGGATGAATAGTTTCTATACATCCTAGTGTATAGTGTGTAAAATGAATTTGAGGAAATAGTCCCCTCCCTGATGTAAAAAGGGGCAGCAGGTTTATTTTAGACAATGATCCCAAAAGGAGAGAAGACTATTTATTGGAAGTCTTTGTCAAGTCAGTTAAATATAGACCTACCTTATGTGTTTCTTGGATGAATTCAGGTCTCTGTGGCATCAGAAATGGGCTTGAGAGTTTACTTGAGAATGGAAGAGAAATTATTTGACAGAAGAACTGCCAAAGTAGCACTGCTAGCACATAAAGCCTTATTTGTGGTATCATGCAAGTTGTTGTGACAGCACTAAAGTTAACTTTCCTCATTTTTACTGGGTGACAAAGAATGCCAATGACTCAGGTACATAAAGTTTATTGCACAGTAGATCCTCAGAAGTATTTAGGCACCAGATCCCATGAGTATCCCAAAATCTTTGAAGATCTGGGCCAAACACTTCTAAAAGGCTGGACATTCCAAAGTAGTACAGTGGTAGGTCAAATCAAACCAAATGGTAGAGGGGAGACCTCCAGAGATAGTACTGTGTATTGCAAGAAATGGTGTGATGACTTGGTAGAAAAATCTCTTCCCTGAGAGTTAGTGCCAAAACAATGCTGTAATATAATGGTATAAGACAATGTGTTGCTAGCTATATATATTTTTTATGAGTGTTAAAAACTTCATTGCTAGCTTCTGTGCTGAATGCAAATCTCATTTAAACTCCTTTTAAGAGGAGGAATACTATTCTGGGCATATTCCAATGCAGGTAATTGCATTCTGTTTACCTAAATCCCCCAGCTGCCAGTATTAAGTATCATTATTATATTGGAATGCTTGGCATAGTCCATACCAAACTGATAACACAATACAGATGCATAAGAAATGCTACAGGACATTGACTTAGCTCTATTTTTATTAAATAAAGGGCCAGCTGTAAATCTGTCATACAGGAATAGATGGAATATAGATAATGATAAATGTTGTGAAATTTGTGATTCTAAGGTGTGGATGTTCTGGACTGTTGAACAATGGAAGGTGGAGATGGGTTTTTGCAAGAACAGTGTTACTCTGTGGTTTTAAGGAAGTCCTTTGCAGAGCACTTTTGTGCCAATAGCTTGGCCCATCTAGGTGGTATTCTCTTGGGGAATATTCTTAATGGAATAGCTCTTTATCATGTATTGCACTGAACTTTCTTGATGGCATCTGAACTAGCAGGTAATAAGCCATACAGGAAGAAAAGATTATTGCACAGAGGTGCAGGAATAGCATCATACCTAAATACTCTGCAGAGACTATAAGGAGAACTTCTGACTGGAGTCTATGGATACAACTAGTGAATTACAAAAATACTACAAATACATGAAGAAACTACAGATCCAATTAGGGCTGTACCCCTGGCCTCTTAAGCAAGAGAAAGATGTTGGGTGAAATCAGGTCTGGATTTCACTGGCACCAGGATTTCAGCACTCTTTATGTTGATGAGGAAAACTCAAACCAACTGAGTCCGAAAACCAAAGCTTAGCATTATCAAGAAAACACACAAGAAGTGCACATGGGAGGGATGTTGCTACACCAGAGCTGTGGTGTCAGCAATACACAATGTCACAGCTTCCATAAATAATGGTGAAATAAGGCTAGAATGATGACTGCCTCTGTATTTAGCTGTTCCAGCTTTGGCTGTTAAACTTAACTGCTTAAAGGAAATTTGCATATCATTTTATTTTTTCTTTGACAGCTGAATTAATCTACTCTGACACCTAACTTCACTGCTGCATGGAAGAGAGCAAAACTGTGAGTAGGCTAGGGAAATACTAGCCATAGAGCACAGATGCCCAGTGGAGGGAGATGCAATGGTGGCATCAGTAGGGGAACCAAAATGAACTTTGAGAGCTGCCAGGGCAGATTAACTGTATTAAAAAAAATCTGAGTCTATTTTTTTCATTTTCCCAGAACTATTTAAGCAAGAAAGGCCCTTTCTATATAACAATTTCTGTTTACAAAAATATTAACCTGCAGCCTTAACTCATGTAGATATTCTGACTGATTTGAATACACTGAATCTTGTCAATCATCGTTACTGTTATCAAGCTGGAATGCCTTCATTTTTTTACGTCGCTGGGAGAAGGAAAAACTGATGAAGTCAATTTCATATTTGAGTCCATTTTCTTTTCAGTTCTGAGGTTCAATGTTTGGGGATAAATATGCAGGTAAAAGTGTATTCATTTACAAACTGCTGGCACTGGTGTTTTTAAAGTGTTCTACAAATATATTTAGTGGTTATATAAATGTTTGTTTTCATGGAGCCTTAATGTCTCTGTAAATGTTGTTTTAAAATGGATAGCTATTTACTTAAATATATAAGGTGTAGTGATGTGTGTGTATGTTTGAAGGGTATACAGCACTACAGAAGCCTCTAGGTTATGGGGCAGAGGAAGGGGTCTAAGGAGATGTTTCCTGCAGTTTATAATGTGACTTTCTTGCATTTATGAGTAGTTTTGCCCTTTGCAAATTGAGACCTTAGAGAAATAATCAGCAAGCTGTCAAAGTTGCAGGCATAAAAAATGAATGGTATGTCCTCTTTTAGCTGGGAAAAATTATATTTCAAGGAGAGAGATATAAAAGAGGGGGAATTGGTGTATGGCTGGGAAATCGAACTTTAAAGTGAGGGATGACTTGTTCAGAGAAGAAAAAGTTGGTTGGGGTGTGTGTGTGTGGAGGGGTGGGGTTGGGAGTTCTTCTCTGAATCTGTAGGGAACTTGTGGAAGTCAGTATCTGTGATATTTAGGACACGTTCTCGTAGTCACTATGCATCTTCTCCAGAGACCTAGCTGGGCAGTCTCCTCCCCACCCCCACAAAGGCAGTGCTCAGGGCTCCTGCCCTGGGTGTCTCCCCTCAGTTTTGCCAAGGTTCTTCTTCTCCAGTCTGATCTGTTTCAGGTTTTATTTTCCTGCTGTGAAGCATCATTTAATAGGGTTATATGTATCATTTTCTTATAGCTTTTAAAGCTTCATGATTGATTGGGGGAGGGGGAGGTGGACCTTCCCCATCTACTAGAAAGGCACTGCTCCCAGACATGGGTTTGTACAGACAGTTTGCGGAGATCTCCTGGGATCTCGCAGGACAAAGGTAACAGAATTGCTAGCCTTTCACTTGGGACCCAAAACACAAACAATAGTAGCAGTGATGTTATCCTTTATTATAATAGCAAGGCACTGGGGACGTGTGGGGAAGTTTTGCTTTAGATCTTTTTGTGCACAAATAACTGGCATGTTTACTAGCTTGTGGATTCAAGCCCATCACAAATAAACACAGAAGAGAGAAAAGTGTGAGAAGGCCAGTGAAATGGTACCCACTGGTGACGGATCACCGATGTTCAGTGAATGGAGAAGCAATGGAGGCAGTAGTAGAGGAAATGAAAAAGAGCCCCCACCATATAGCATCTCAGAAGCCAGGTATATGCCTGAGAAATGTTCAGTATGAACACTTGGAAACCTTGGACAGGAGTGTTTCTTCACCCAATGCTGGAGACACTTGCCTCCAGACCTCATGCCCACCTCTGTCCCTAAGGACCCAATCCTGCAAGTCTTATATATATGAACATGGGCAGAAAGGTTTGCAGGACTGAGCATTATATTTTTCCCCTCTGCCTCCAGCCCATGCCCCCCAAGGTGTGTATGGGCCTAATTGCCAGGTAATTGAAGTCAGTGGGATTCCATGTATGTAGAAGTGTATATGCCAGTGGTCCTCAACTTTTTTAGACGTGAGGCACCCCTTGATAGACCTGAGGAGCCTTCAGAAAGTGTCTGTACTCTTTCTTCCTTCAAACAAAACAAAAACAGAACAATTTGTCTGTTGCAAAGAACTCAGAAAGCCCACAACAGGAGTGTCTACACATGCATTTAAGAGCAACTAAGTGTAACGTGCATTAAGCTAATGCCTATTAAGCAATTTTTGCCAGGTGTCTACATGTGCGATGACTTGGCACTGAAGTTAGTGCCAAGTTCCTGCAGCCCTGCCATGTGCCCCTACTGGCTGGGCAGACCTGGCACTGAAGTTTGTGCCAGGTTGTGTCTACACATGCATTAATGCACTTTAACTAATTGATACCTGCTTAATTTCATCATTTTTAATGCACGTTAAGGGCGTCCATGTGTAGATGTGCACCCATAATGTGCTGTCTCTCATGTAGATGTGCCCAAGGAGTCAGAATATTTTTAGCACCATGGATTCCTATTTGAAATCTCTGTGCTTATCTTGTGAATCATACTTGCACACCTAATGGTGTTAATGTCAAGTGGCACCCTGTGGCATCCTTAAAAGGATCTCAAGGCACCCCCTGGTGCCATGGCAACTTGGTTGAGAACACTGGTCTATGTTTTAGGATCAAGGCCCTATTTTGTTTCTGGGTATTCAGGATGATTCTTGGCTACTGGGCAAATACAAGTAGGAGCAGCAGGCTGATCAGTGGGTAGGGCACTGCATTGAGACCAAGGTTCTAATCCTGGCTCTGTCCCTGTCTTGCGGCGAGGTGCTGGGCAAATGACCTCACCAGCCTGTGCCACTGGGTCCTCCCCTGCCCTTTTGTCTGTTTGTACCCAGGAAAATCCTTTAGGCTGAGTTTGGCTTCTGTGTATATGTAAAGCCTCTAGTACAGACAGGTACCTCTATCAGTTGCTAGCATAATACAATTGATACTCACACTCCATTTTCATGAATGAAGAGGTCCCCTTATAGACCAGATGGGCCACTTCTTCAATGGAAGGCAATAGCAATTAGGCATTTAACTCCCTTTAAAGGATATAAGCCAATTTGTCCAACTGGAAGATATTAATTTTGCCGAATAGCCAAATTCATATCTGTTAATATATGTTGGCATATCTGATGTTGCAAATTCTGTCTTAAAAATATTTTTAGAACATTAAGCTACTGGAAATACTCACCGATATTGTCAGACAGACTGCTGCAGTTTGTAGCTGGATGCTGCAAAGGTAGTATGAGTAACTGCCTGGAACACATGACCAAGAAAAGGGCATAGAGTTACTCTCACCTTTGCCACTTACTCTGTGACTTCAGGCAAATCGTTTGGGACCATGTTTTTTTTTCATATGGCATATAATTTTGGGTGCCCTTGATGGTTGGGTCCTGGTTTTAAACACTTGAGCCAAGACTAACATCAGCGGGAAATGCTGGAAACCCAATGCTGCTGAAAATCAGATGACTAAATTCTGTGACTAAATGCAAATTCGGGAACCTAATTTTGGGCACCCATTCATAATAATAATTGTCCTGATCCCTGAGGTTGGTCCACATTTGGCCACTTCGTTCCCACCTTCTCCACCCCATGGAAGGATGGTAACGCTGGCTGTAGCTCATAGGAAAGATGGGGGATTCAGTGGAGTTGTAGAAAACTCTATCAATGGAATTGAGGGCACTCAGTATTTCACACAGTTGGCACTTCAGGAAAGGTTTTGCAGGCCCAAGTTCACAAGAATACATTGTCTTGGAGGACTTCTGTGGTCTGCCTGGTTGTTAACAAAGGCTTTACACATAGGAGCAGGAACAGTTTCACTCTCCACTGAGCATCCTGCTAACTTGGCTTCTCAAAGTGCTGAATGTCCTTAACTCCCAGTAACATCAAAAGGAGCTGAGCCCTGAAGCCATTGCTAGCTGTGGCAATACTCCCACGGATTTCAGTGGTCTTGGTGTACTGAGAAGGTCATAGTTTCAGAAAGCCATTGCATTTTGTGTGTCCACCCTGAGGAAGATAGAATTTTCAGATATTCTGAGCACCCAGAATGCTAAATGAAATCCAGGAGACTTGCTTCAAGCTGGACACTCTGAGTCACCTGATGGTAAAAACAAGTGGCCACTATTAATAATGGTATATCTGTATTTGCACTAAGTATTTGCAGCTCTGTTTACATTTTTAGGGGTTTGTGTTACCCTTTGTTATTGCAATCTAGTACAGTTTTACAATGGAATACCTTATTGAAGAAAAATGGAAGAACCGTGAAAATAACCATCTGATAATACACTAATTAAAATGCAGTCCCCAAAAAATAAGTGATGTGATTTCCACCCTTCCTCTCCCCCCATAAAAGCACTTCTATGACAAGCACATTGATTTTCGCCAAGCAACTTCTATGCTTTGGTTGGATAAAACAAAAAGCTGTAATAAGCTATAGAATAAATAAAAAAGCAGATGGAAAAATTATGCCATCTATACTGGGGACTAACAGAATGAAGTACTTGCTAGAAAAGTCATGTGGTATGCGTTTCCTTGACAACTGTTCCCATAGAACCTGATTGGGAGAGAAAGAAACATAAGAAAAGACTCACTGAGATTAACTGACTCCAGGAATAATTATAACTGTATGAAAATTGGAAAAATCTACATGATATTTAGCCCAATTAAATGTGATAGCTAAGCATATTTTTTGTAGTGATGGGTTTTATTTTTTTAGATGGTGCCCATCCTCCAGAAAACTAAACTTATACAAAATTTAAGCAGTATATATACCATGTCACTTCAAAATGTGACATGACATGCTGCTTTCTGATGACTATGCTGTAGAAGCCCAGGTCTAAGACTTATGTGACAGGTAAACACTGTGTTCCACTGTAAGCAATCTACACATATCTGTACGAAAGCAGTCTTTCTTAATGTTGCTTACAGTTGGGAGATGACAGCAAGTGGGAAACCAGTAGATTCTATTTCTCTTGATACAAACCAAGAATCTCGTTAAAAAGTTGAGCTGTCACTCAGATCCAAATGAACTCTGACAGATTGTTGACCGCTGTTCTCTGATGGAAGCTTTTTCTCCTTCATGAGTGTGTCCCTGGAGAAAGATCTGGACGTGAGGGGGAAAAAAAACCCTGTATGAAAAGAAGAGACTTCATTGAAGTATTGCAGAGCAACAAAAACCTAAAAGAAAAAGGTTGTGATAGGACTCGGAGGGTTTTGAGGTGAAAGTACCACACTAGGACTCAAGAATTGGATTTATTTCCTAACTTCCGTCTGAGTAACTTGCTCAGAGTTGATCTCCCTGCACCTTAGTTTGGCTGTAAAATGAGCAAAAGGCTTCTCTATGTTGGGGTAGAAGAAGAGGCATCATGAGGATAAATTAATTGAAGTCTAAGCACCTTGAATACACTTGTGATGAAGACCATACAAAAATCCATAGATCTGCATAAGCACGATCCTAAATGGTGATCTTGATAGGCAAGGGAGCATACAGCTTGGATCAGGAAGATAAGGGCTTTGGAAGCAGAGTTTACATAAATACATTCTCATTCTAATCACAGACTTGTTGATAGTAGTGGCTAAAGCACGGCACGTGACTATTTTAATATGTAAGCACACAGCCGGGAGGGGTTTCTTTTACCTAGGGCCCCTGTATACTGCTGAGTCTGGCCATCTAAGGGAGAAACTGTGCTGCAGAGTATTAGTACTGGGAGAGCTGTAGGCTATATATGCCCCCTGTAACTCTTAAGTGTAATCAGGTGGTAGGTCATAGGATCATAGGAGAGTAGATCTAAAAAGGTCCTCAAAGTCATCTAGTCCAGCCCCCTGATCATGGCGGGATCATCCCTGACTTCACCATCCCAGCCAAGTGTCTGTCTAACCTGCTCTTGAAAACTTCCAAGGATGGAGACCCCACAACTTCTCTAGGTAGCTGGGTAGGAATAGATGTCATTTTTGTGCCACCATGAAAACACTGATGGCAGCACAAGGTGAAATAAAATGGGCATCCATACCTTCTGTCATACCACAAATGCTCAGATTTGTGGCTGCAATAGATGGTAGTAATAGGGCTACTTTATTGCACTTCACATTTGTTTGCTTATGGTGGAAGATCTTGGCCAGTATGAAGCTGCCTGGGCTCTCCAGCTTCCCCTGGGCAGGGGCTCCTTGGTCTTGAGGGATCTAATCCTACACACCATGGGAATCCCTGGGCAGGATCAGCCACCTCAAGGTCTGGGAATACCTGCCTCACTTTTTCTGCTTACCCAGATGTGTCCCTTTAGGGGGAGAAGTTGGGGCTTTGGCACGTGCGTATGCAAGTGGGGGTTCCTTGCTTGCAGATGCACACCCAGTGCAGTGCAGGTGTTGGGTCCCTAAAACAGGGACAATTAGCAGTGAAACATGCTGGTAGCATTGGATCCTGGTGCAAAACCAGGATGAAAACACAATGAACTAGAACATAAGAATTTTCAAACATTTGTTGTCTTTGTGATATCTGCCATGCCTCCATGGAAAAAGCACAATTCCCATTGAGAGTTACAAGCTTTCAAAAAGAACACGCCCTCCCCATGCACACATTTATAAATAAATTTATTGGAAGGAAGTAATTGAGCAATGGAAAACAATGTGTGTGTGTGTGTGTGTGTGTGTGTGTGTGTGATTAATGCCATGATACTTGTTCGCTTATAGTGACATAAAGCAAATTTTTCATCTTCTTCTGAGGCAGATGGACTGAGTACTATAAGCTTTGATTCTGCAAGTGGATCTATATGCAGGCAAAGCATCTTTGCCTCTACCAGAGTTCCAGAAAGGTAGAGGTATTCAGTTTCAGTTCAGGGCCATTTTGTTCTATGCTGCACTTTCTTCGGCCATATGAGCTTCCCTGTCTTAGAAGTAGATTTTATATTCAGTAAGTGCATCTTCATAAGATGCTACAAGCACAGTAGAATTAGTGTGTCATGGCAAAAGCTGTGCTAATGAGCAGTAGAATTAGTCTTAGTCTACTGAACATTAATGTCGCCTAAAAGACGTGTCAGTGCTACTATGCAGTAACGCCAGTTACAGCACATTAAATTAGTACCTGTTGTTACAAGGTAGCTATACATGAGTGGAGAGACTGCTTTGGTATCCTGGAATTCCAGTGCATTGGAATAGACTTGATTAATTGACTAATTACTGCTAGAGCGCAGTAATTGCCATATACCTTAATTGGTATATAACAATTACTGTGCTCCAACAGTCTCCTGCATCTCATGTATCAGTATCCCCACGCTTAAACATGGTGGCAGGGGCAATTGAACTAAAGCTCATTAGACAAGCTTCAGTTCAAGCACCCCCACCACCTTTTTTAAATGTGGGGACACCAATACACGAGACGCAGCAGCTCTTTAATTAGAGCAACTTTCAAAGCTGCTCTAATTAAAGCACTACCCCCCCCACTCCCAGAGGACATGTAAAAGTGCCCAAAGGTACCAAACTTAATGTGCCATAATTATTATCTATTAATGCATGTGTGGACGTGCCCATTGTCACACTCCACAGTTGCAGACTAAAAACAACAATATGAAATTCAGAGGTCACATTGCTGGTGCTTCTGTAATTCAGTGCTCACATAGTTCACTTCCACTGTTCAAATGCTTGTGCTTTCTTGCAAAAGAATTAAGTGGAGTGTTGCTTAAAAGAATAAGCAGCTGGAAATCATGGGAGAACTGCGAAGTATGTAGCAAGTTTAATGTGGCAGGACTGGACTTGTGTATTACTGGAGATAAACAATGGCACTTCTTGGATATCTGCCTCTTTACAAAAATACCAAACAACATTAACAAATGTTAGTACTAAACTGGGAATGCATATGTTGGTGGTAGGGCATCTTTTAAAAAAAACATTCAAAATATTTTTAAAACGGAGTTGGTTGAACAGATGGCTACAATGAATGATTTGGCTAGGAAACCGTGGGCTATCCTTGAATCTGAAGATGTTTTCAGTTGTTCTATTTGGTCCGTGTAGCAGTTTTCAGTACACAGGTATTAAATGGAGGTCTTCCACTCTTGCTGATAAATCTGTCAGCATTTATTTTTACTCTAGTAATTCAGAGTTGGAAACTGGTGGAGTCTTTACAGCCTTAGCTATGTTTTTTGGAGAGAAGGGGAGCAAGGATGACCTTAAAGCCAGGGGACTAGAGCTTTCTTTATCACAAATATTTACATATGAATGAAAGTAAATTGCACAGTGCTAATTTCTTTTTGTTTGCAAGGGTGGTCTGGCAAAGCTGATTTGGGGAAAGTTGGCGTATGCGGAAGATGTACAACTTTTCTTGTGTATTTACTTTCTTAACTCTGTTTTTTTTCCTGGAGCCTGATTGTCATGACCTATAGAAACTTGTTTGCAGTAATACTTTGTGAATGTAAAATGTTGCCAGATCTGAATGGCAGATTGCACACCTACTTTCCTTTGGCATTAAGGACAGGACAAGATGCTGGATAATGGATAATCTAGTTCTGTGGGTTTTCCTTCCCTGCTTCAGTGGCAGGTCTGGAGATGTAAGGCAGGGGCAGGCTGTCACTGAAAGGGCTAGCATGTTATACTCTTAACAACAAATTTCCCACCTGTTTGTCAGGCATTTGAATTATTATTTTTTTAAATGTTAATTAAGAGACTCAATTTTGAAGAATCAAATAAAGAATAATTGCCCTGAAGGTAATCAGGCTGCATTTCCATGGTCTAAGTACCTACATAATCTTATTCCAGACTGTTTGTTTATATCATCTTTCTGAAAAAGAGGGATGGTGGAACAAGAACTGAATTTGTAATGTAAAAGAACAAGAAGGAAAAAAGTAATGGGGTCGTTTTACTGACTGAGCTTTCAAATCTTGTCTATGCAAAGCAAAGCAGCCAAATTGAAGCATGAGTCTACTTCTTGTTTTCCTTTTAAGACTGAGAAATCAAACTCTCAGGAGTATAGAGAGACATCAATCTAACATTGTCCCTTTGCATTTAAGGTTTGAATTTGATTTATGTTCATCTCAACCTATTTTAGTAATATATGATTGTGCCAAATAGAATATCTTAAATAGATTTGAGCATCAGTCCTGTCATGAACACTACCTCTGTGGAGCTCATTTGCAAGATGGGGATCTGGTTAGAGTCAATGCATCTGGTACAGTCCACTGGGTTTGAATTTTTTTCTTTTATGGTCTCTGAGAGTGACTATTAAAATCAAGTTAGAAGGAAATTAGTTCCCTAGTTTTGGGGCTATGTTTAAGTTCAACAAAGTTCAAACTCTTAAATGTAGGGACATTCTTTCTCCAGAGAAAGGAAGAATGTTAGGAATTCAGGCAGATGATGATCATGGCTGGGTGGGGGTGAATAACAAAATCTCTCTCCTTGGGACTCGCCTGCCACGTTTTGGAATGATGGAAGTATAAGAAGTTAATTCCCCAAAGAGAGAGGGTGTAGTAAATCACCCCAGAAACAGGATACAAGAAAATTGGTTTTCCTGCAGGTTGTGGAGCACCCTAGCTGTTCTGACAGCTCACGGTCTCCCTTTCTCCACCACCGTGCAGCCCCTTCCCCCAAGTCAGACAGCTCCACTGCAGTTCCACTCTCTTTTCTCTTTCCTGCAGTACCAGTGGATCCTTTCTCTGTGAGACCTTCTCTCAGCCAGTAAGTTTCTCCTTTCTTCCTGACCGCCTTACTTCACCAATCGCTGTGGGTACCTACACCCAGTTGGCAGGTCTTATCAGCAAGCTGCTCCAGTGCTGGGTCTGCCACTCCTGGTGTCTCCGCTGAATCTCTCCATGCTGTGCCCCAGGGGGCAAAGGAAAACCCCTTGCTGTGGACTTAAATAGCTGCTGGCTCCTAATCAGTTAATATTCACCACGGGTACAATCCCCTTCCCAACTGTGTTTACTAAGTAATTAACTTTTCCCTGTCCTTGACCTGACTCTCTCCCCACCCCTTGCAACTTAGTAACGTCAAAGAAACAGGGCTGTCTTTGTCCTGTTACAATGATCTAGACAGGCATATTGTTCACCACTTTTGTTAGGTCGGTCATACAAGTACACTAGGTGGCTAACTACATGCATGGACATGGACAGCTGCAGGTCTAGATATAGGAATACTGAGTTACTCAAGGCGAAATCTTGGTTTGAAGTTGATAAAAGGCTGGATTTCACTCCTGATGGTACATATGCTGTCCAGCAGTTTCTTCAGCTGGCACTAAGAAGCCTATTATCACTTGTCTCACAGCCTGAGTACAGCCAAAAACTAAGGCTAAGGAGATTTTTTTCTAAGACTCAGGAAAACCAGAGATGAGAGAGAATGTGCTGAAAGTGAAGAAATGTTGAGACAAATTCTGAAGATTCAATTGTACTTAGAAAGTAACTGTATGAGAAGGTCAAATTGCCTGGTTAAAGACTGGGATGCTGGGTTTCAAATTACTGGTAAGATAGAGGTTGTATTAAAGACAAACTAAGTGAATCATCTGTAAAATCACCTGGAACAAGAAACACAAGCTTCCAAGAGACTAAACTGCTGTTGTTTGTTTCAAACACAGAATTGGGATGCCTGTATTGAATGAAAGGCATAATCTCATCAGTTGATATTAGCACACTGATGGCCCAAATTGGTTTACTCTATGCTTAAAATGAGGAATACAATTGCTGCAATTACCTTCTGGAAAATATTGACTACTCCATGTCCCTAAAAGGAATGTCCTTTGAATGTGCATCCAAGTGAGAAGAAGGACTGGGTTACGGAAATACATGATGATATCCATTCTCTAGGTGCCTTGACTATGTATTTCCATACTTCAGAATGGCAAGGGTGGTTGTGTTCTTAGTTTATTTACTGTGTCTATAATTTTTGGGGTTTTTTTCTATATGTTATAGCAGCAGTCACCAGGTGGTCCTGGCCTCCTGATCTTAAAACTATTTTTCTTAACTTGCCAAGCAAGTATTAGTCTTTTGAAGAAATGACATACTGTGGTTGGTTTAGCTGAGTTAGGTTCTGTACAGCAAGCAGTAGAATCATAGAAAATTAGGGTTGGGGGGAATCTCAGGAGGTCACCTACTCCAACCCCCTGCTCAAAGCAGAACCATTCCCAACTAGATCATCTCAGCCAAGACTTTTTCTAGATGGGTCTTAACTTTTAAGGATGGAGATACCACAACCTGTCTGGGTAGCCTGTTCCACTGCTTTACTAACCTCCTGGTGAGAGTTTTTTTTTAATATCTAATCTAAATTTCTCTTGCTGCAACTTGATATCATTGCTCCTTGTTCTATCTGCCACCACAGAGTCTAGTTTATCTCCATCCTCTTAACCACACTTCAGGTAGTTGAAGACTGCTATTAAATCCCCCCTCAGTCTTCTCTTCTCCAGACTAAGTTTTCTAGAGTTTGAATGTCACCTTTATCTCTCCAATTAATTGGATCTTGAGGAAGAATTTGCTCCTTGAATTGGGCACAGCATGTGTTAGCTAATAAAACCTAGGATTCTGGACTAGCCTAGGGATTGACATGACACCTCATTCAATGAGTGACAGAAAGGCTTTATTTACTACAAATATTCAAAATCAAATAGGCCCAAACTAAAGCAAAGTCCAGTAATTAGCTATAAGGCGATGATTTCTCACCAAACAGGCAACAAGAGAGATGGTCTGTTTCTTCCAGCACCTTGAGATGGCTGGGGCACAGCAGCAACTGATGTCAGAGAGATTTCTCACTTTTGAAGCACGCGCTGTTAGGTGTTTTCACTTCATTCTTATACCCTTAGTTCAGCATCTTCAAAGCATTCTTTTAGTTGTATAAATCAAGAAAGAGTCCCAAGAAGGAATTGACAGGAAAATCCTGTTAATCAGACTGTTCATTATTGATTCTCAGAAAGTTCCAATTTGAATGAATTACCTTCCTCTGTGACAAGAGGTTATCCATTTCTAATAAGTTTGGAACTTACCAAGAAACTGATTAACAATGAAGAAAAACACAGGGTAGACAACTAGGTAGACAACATACTATATAACTAGGAGCCTGCTTAAAAGCATCATGAATATACGGTCAGGGCGGCTAGGATCTGGAACCAACTTCCAAGAGAAGTGGTGCAGGCTCCTACCCTGGGGGTGTTTAAGAGGAGGTTAGATGCACATCTTGCTGGGGTCGTTTTACCCCAGTATTCTTTCCTGCCATGGCAGGGGGTCGGACTAGATGATCTACTCAGGTCCCTTCCGACCCTAGAAACTATGAAACAATACAGTGATGTACTGTGGGTCTGTGGCACGAGGGGGCCAAGGCTTGCATTTGCACCTCTCTTCCTCCCTCCCTCCTCCTCCCCCCAATCCTTCTCATAGCAATACTTAGTCATTTCGTGTGATGAGAACTCTGAAGGGCCTGGCCAGCGCCCAGGGGCCATGGCACCCTCCCCGCCCCTCGGTCAGTCTGCCACTGTGAATATAGTAAAATATATATACTATATATTAAGCCTGTGTGAGTAGGCAGCTATTCGATCCAGCTTTGGATCCAGCCACTTCGGATCCCAGCAATCCAGGTCGGTTTCCTGCTTCAATGCCTCAGAGATCCAGCCATAGGGTATAACAGGGAATCAATTAAATATCTATAACTTTGTTGTTTTCTTTCTGATTTGGATGAAACTAGCCTCTGCTGAGAGCATGAAGCCTGCCAACTTTTGTTGGGGAATTGGCTGAAGCTGCACACTCCTGGTGCATGGTTGTCATGGGAGATTTCAGCTACTCTGACATCTTGTGGGAAGAGCACTTGGCCAAATCAGAGTGGTCACAAAGCTTTCTCTTGTGCGTGGATGAGCTCTACTTGACACAAGAAGATGACAGGCCGATGAGAGGTAAAGTGCTGCTCCACCTGGTACTGGCTACGGGGGATGACATAACCAGTGACCTAACAATTAAAGGGAAGCTGGGTGACAGTGACCACGAACTGATTACTTTCACCATCTGCTGTAAAGCTGCCAAGTCAGTCAGCAGTAGAGAAGTCCTTGACTTCAGGAAAGCTGACTTTGACAAGCTAAGGAGGCTTGTAGGTGAGGCACTAAGGGACCACAACCCCAAGGGGAGGGGAGTCCAGGAAGAGTGGTTGCTCCTCAAGGGAGTGATCCTAGATGCACAAGCTAAGGCTATTCCGTCTCAGAGGAAAGGCAGCAAAAAGGCACAACAGCCCCCTTGGCTTTGCAAGGAACTACTTGACTTCCTGCATCTAAAAAGGCAGACCTACAAAGGACGGAGGGTGGGATCCACCTCCAAGAAGAAATATGCTGCACTGGCCTGGACCTGCAGGGAGAAAGCCAGGAAAGCCAAGGCTGCGATGGAACTCCAGCTAGCTACAAGTATCAAGGACAATAAAAAGTCCTTTTTCAGATATGTGGGGAGCCAGTGGAAAAGCAAGGACAATGCTGGATGCCTGCTAAACCAGATGGGACATCTGACAACCAATGCCCAGGAAAAAGCCAACTTGCCAAATGGCATCAGTTTTTCACCAGTCCTAAGGGGCACCCCTGCCCATTACAGGATAGGAACGCCTGGGTGAGGATGATTCCTTACCCTCCATCAATACAGACCTCATGAAGGAGCACCTGGAGAGGCTGGACACCTTCAAGTCAGCTGGCCCTGACAGCTTACACCCCAGGGTACTCAAGGAGTTGGTGAACATCATAGCCCAGCCTCTGGCATGGATCTTTGAAAACTCCTGGCACTCTAGTGTAGTGCCTGAAGACTGGAAGAAGGCCAATGTGGTGCCTATCTTCAAGAAGGGGAGGAAAGTGGATCCGGCAAACTACAGGCCCATCAGCCTGATTTCTAAGACCTTCCCCAGAATAGAGATTATCAAAGAGGCCATTCTTAACAGATTGGCCGATTGCCGCATCCTGAGGGATAGCCAGCATGGGTTTGTTACGAGTGGGTCTTGCTTGACCAATCTTATTTCCTTTTACGACCAGGTGGCCTATCACCTGGACAAGGGAGAGGAGATTGATGTTGTATATCTTGACTTCAAAAATGCCTTTGATCTGGTATTCCATGATCACCTCTTGGCAAAACTGGCCAATTGTGGCCTTGGGTCCACCACAATCTGATGGCTAGGAACTGGCTCCATGGTCAGACCCAGAGGGTAGTAATTGATGGAAGTCAATCATCATGGTGCCCTGTGACCCGTGAGGTCCCCCAAGGCTCTGTCCTTGGACCCATATTGTTCAACATCTTTCTTCATTAATGATGTGGACATTGGAGTCAGAAGTGGACTGGCCAAGTTCGCTAATGACACCAAACTTTGGGGCAAAGCATCCACACCAAAAGATAGGAGGGCGATCCAGGCTGATCTGGACAGGCTCAACAAATGGGCGGATGAGAACCTGATGGTGTTTTACATTGAAAAATGCAAGGTTCTCTACCTTGGGAGGAAAATCCCACAGCATCCTTATAGGCTCGGCTGGCTAGCACCATGGAAGAAAGAGACTTGGGGGTTGTAAATGTTTTATTTTATTTCTGTATAACTGCTGCGCGGCACTCTCACGTTTATATGACCTTGTAGTTTTGGCTTCTAATCAAAATGAAAACTTTGTACTTTTCCACGCTTGTATTAAGCTGCACATGTGCATTCTGTAAGTTTCATTTCTTATCTGTAAGTGTCATTCCCGCAGAAACGAAACTTATGTAGAAAATCTACCTAGTAACTATTATGTAAAAGAAACTATCCTATCCCTGTATGCTTAGCTTATATTATAGTTAGTGTCACAGAGGCAGTCCAACCAACATCTATAAAAGAGGCATAGAGGCAGGAAGTAGCAGAGACGATGACTGGACGACCCTTCAGGCTTGATCACCCTGTAGCCAGTCCTCAGCCTCCCCGCCTGGGCGTATCCCAGAGAAAACCAAGGCCTCGAAAATCTGACAATCGACAACAATTCACCGTGTTACAGTTTTGTATCCACCATCCCGGTTATGAGCTGTTGACCAGCCCTAGGACTAACTAGTGAGCAGCCGCACCCATCCCGCAAGGGGTGGAAAGCAAGGGCTCGCTAGTGAACCCTGTGGGCCAACAGACCCCCTTTGTATCTGGCATACTGTAACTGAAGAAACATCGGAGACTCCATCTCTTGACTGCCTTTCTTCGTAGTTTAGACAGCATATCTATGCTTCCTATACTTATATTTACTGCAACTTCATTCCAGCCGGTCTCCCCTCTTATTCGTAAGAGGGTGAGGCCAGGTGAGTGAATAAAACAAATTTTTACTTTACCTTATATCTACTCCGTAATAACTTCTACCACTAACACCCTATCTCAATGAGCTGTTGACCAGTTCTGGGACTTCAGGAGTCGGCAGCCACACCTAGCCCATCGGGTTAGAACGCAAGGGCTTACTCTGGAACCCCATGAACCAACAGACATCCTACAAACTTATTATAGAAAACTAACAACTTACTCTAAGTCATCTACTTGCGCCAACTCGGCGAACCTCGAAGGCGGTCATAAAGCTACCTCCAATCCTGCCCCACAAGCCGCGCGCTCACCCGCTCCGTAAAGCCCGCGGCTCCCCAAGCGGTGCCGGAACCGCTAGCCCAGCATTTCGCCACAGGGGTCATCATTGACCACAAGATGAACATGAGCCTGCATGTGATGCTGTGGCTAGTAAAGCGACCAAAACAGTGGCTTGCATCCATAGATGCTTCTCAAGCAAATCCCGGGATGTCATTCTCCCCTTGTACTCAGCCTTGGTGAGGCCGCAGCTGGAGTACTGAGTCCAGTTTTGGGCTCCGCAATTCAAAAAGGATGTGGAGAAGCTTGAGAGAGTCCAGAGAAGAGCCACGCACATGATCAAAGGTCAGGAAAACAGACGTTACGACGACAGGCTGAGAGCCATGGGGCTCTTTAGCCTGGAAAAGCGCAGGCTCAGGGGTGATCTGATGGCCACCTATAAGTTTACCAGGGGTGTTCACCAGGATCTGTGGGAATGCTCCCCAGGGGATGATGAGGTTGAACAGTCATAAACTACTGCAAGACCGTTTCAGGCTGGACATAAGGAAGAATTTCTTTACTGTCTCAGCCCCCAAGGTCTGGAACAGCCTGCCATCAGAGGTGGTTCAAGCACCTACATTGAAGACCTTCAGGAGTAAATTGGATGCTTATCTTGCTGGGTTCCTATGACCCCAGCTGACCTCCTGCCCTTTGGGCAGGGGGCTGGACTTGATGATCTTCTGAGGTCCCTTCCAGCCCTAATGTCTATGAAATATATGAAATAATAATATAGCAGTATTAAAAAAAGACTCTAGGCTAATAAGATGAGCAGACACTCTCCAGAGCAGTGGTGAGTCTGGCCCTGAAGGCTGGATGAATAGATGACTGGTATGGATCCAGTTCCTGTACTGGATCCCTTGCAGGGTCATTGCTTGGACTGAGCTCTGCGCTGCCTTAGCCTAACCCCATGTGTTGCAATCCAGCCCCCCATGCCCAATCTAGCACATGGGGGGCTATGCTATCTGGCCTGCCAAGCTCCCTCATGGGTCTAGAAATTTGGCAGCAGGAGCGTGGCAATTAGCACTGCCACTGCTCCCCTACCACTCACTTCCTGGACCTGTGGGGACCCCAGTGGGCTGGATGATACTGGGCTGCAGGCCAGAGGTCAAGCACCCTTGCTCCACAGCAACATTTGCCACCATCCTGGAGCTGCTTGGGCACTTCCTTACTCCTCCTCTTCCTCCAAGACCACAAGTATCGAAAGGCATTTCAGTGAAAACCTGGAGGGAAAGCTTTGCTGTTGCTCAACCAGCTGTACACAGATGGTGGTCAAATACTATGGGTGTGTGTGTCTGTATAAAGCTTTTAGATTCTGGGCCAGATTCTGCCAATGCTGGATCATCTAGAACACTGCTCTAGCAGTGTGCAGGCAGTAGTAACCTTCCACTGTGGAGGTATCCTACCCCTTACACAGAAAAGATAACAGTCCTGCACCAACCTCCCTTATAGTACGTCACAGAAAGCCAGGAGGATGTGGCCAGAACACTGCCCTATTCTTCACCGACATGGGAGCATGAAGCTGTTGCAGATCAATACCCTGGTACATCCCTTGGAACTTGGGGGGCTGGCACTGTGCTTAGGGCAGGACAAATATTTCAACAGAAAGGGAGCTGCCCTTCTAGATAGAGGGGTATACATAGCAGTATCCTAGCTGGAGTTTGGATGGAGTCATGTATGTGTAACCTTGCTCTTTCTGCCATCTTTGCCAAAGGCAAATATGCTTTTATATATACAGGGCCAGATCCTATTCCATTCACTAGGTGCCTAGGTGTGAGCCCATTCTACCCTGCTTGAGTTTTGGAAAACTACTAACCCAAAAGATGGACTCCTGCCTGCTGTTTTTTGTGACTTGATTGTAAACCTAAGATTGTAAGCCTAGGCATGTTTACATTTTTTCAGGAAATTCAGCAGAGTTCAGTAGGGTTGCACAGAATTAGCTAATTCTACTTAGGCAAGTAACAGATGGAATAGGACCTGGCCCATAATGTAGGTGTGAAATAGTCCCACTTCCCTGTGCCAATAACTTCTCTTGCAATGAGCCTCTTGGGCCAACACTGTGTGCTACTTGCAAAAGGGGCCAAAGTGAATATCTGCCGCAGCTCCAAGAGCTTGCACTGTGTCTTGTAGGAGTGCTTGATCAAAGCCCATTGAAATCAAAGAAGAAAATCCCTCTGACTTCAATGAGCCATGGATCAAATCCACAGCAAGCTCACTCCTCAGCAAACTTGTCACTAGCAAAGATTCTTGGCTGCATAAATATTTCTTAAGCACTCGGTTAAAATATTAAGTGAATAACTGCAGTGCACCTTTGTGCTGAATATAAATTCCAGACTCGGCAGTCAGCCCAGCTACGTGCTGTAATATTTACTTCCCACCAAGCATTGGCCACACTGTCTCCCATCACCACTGACCTACAAATGCTGACTCCCGTGATGTGAGGGACATTTGCCCACATTGGTATCATGATACATTGCCACCTGCTTGTCCCATAACCTGGGTTTGCAAGTTCTAGCCAGATATCTGATCCCTTATCACAAGACTACTCTTTGGATGGGATCTGGTAGCACAGGAGTAGGGAGCAGGAATTTCTACAGCGGCAGCAGAATCAGCTGTGATACAAGCCAGAGTTTTCTTTTTGTTTCATTGTTGGGGCACAATTGTATCAGGCTCCACAAACAAAAACACGAAGGGAAGCCCAACCCCAGAGAGTACACAATCAGGTATTTAGAGAATATGCACAAGGTGAACAAATAGAAAGACAAGGTAGTAGTCGCAGTCACCTCAACATGCAGATGTACAGACCAGTAATTTTTCAAGTTTCACAGGAATTGTAAGGTATTTGAAGATGAAGTTATAATTTCAGCCTAGATTCTCAGAATTGGCTCCTTCCCTCATAATAGTCTTGCTTCTAGCAAATCATAAACGTACATTTTCTGGTTTTGTTCATGGGAATACTGTGAGTTACACAGATGATCTATTTAGTCCACTTCTTAGTACTAGACAGATCTGAGGAAGTTGTTTGACTGGTACAACAGAACTACTTATTTCTTCACCAAGGCTGGGCTTAAGGCCAAGAACATTTTATGGGGTTTGCATGAATCCATTCATCATATTCATGAGCTTTTTTAGCTGGGGGAATCTCTCCCACTGGAAGTAGAAGCAAGGTAGGTAGCTTGTGTGACTGATACTTTACTTCTCCTGTTTGGCAACAGGATCATATTGTACTGTATTATGCTCTTCTGTATTGCCATCATCCATCACTGCACTTGCAGAGGACCAAATTTGCAATGGGAATTTAGTGCCTAAATACCTTTAACAAAAAACAAAATAAAAAAAAATACAGTTGTGAGTACCTCATGTAATGCAGGAAGTGCTTACTTGTGGTCATAACATGGGGATGTTTTTGCTTTGTTTGTTTTTAATACTAGGGTTTTTTAGGGGGATCTTTTTGCACCGGGTGGTGAAGCTTGTGATGGCCCTTAGTTCCCAAGGAATTTTGTTGTGTGGTCACAGATTGGTCTCAAGGGAAGTTCTGTCTCTTGCACAAACACTGTTTATGTTTTAATGAATTCCACTGCAAAGAAAAAGAGCTGTCAACCCTGATCTTCATCTCAGAGCTTTAGGAAGTTTCTTAGCTTTATTGGGCCCGGTTCATTTAGCATCTTGAGAAGATGGATCAGGGCTAAAGTCTAAAAAGCAAGGCCAAATCAGGCAAAAAATCAAATCAAATGAAAAGAGCCTTTGAGAAACCACTTTTCATCATTATGCAGTAATGCCACAACCATGGTCAAAAGTAGTGCTTGACAGATTCGTCTCAGTATAACAGAGAAAGACCTGTAAATGTCTTTCCACTTTTTTAAACACAGAAATCAGAGAAGAGACAAGGAAAACCATGAACTGGCAATGTTTAGTCCAAATGCCAGGGTCTGTTGTATACTTGGCTGCTTCCTGAAATAGTTATTGCAGAAAAAACATCTGCATTAATATTCTTATTCCAGAATATGTGTCCAAACTTAGGTTGATCAAAATTACCAGTCTATGATAGCTATGCTGGTACATTTTTGAAGTGCAGACAAGCCGAATTGAAAGAACCATGAAATCTTCTATGCAGTAGGAAAAGGAAGCTAAGCAAAAGCAGGAGTCTTAACACTCCTAGAATGTCTGGTAGAATAGAGGTTAGGGTTGAGAAGAACATAGCACAATTCTTCCTCAAGAAATGTGTCCAGACATCATGGCTTGAGAACTAGCTTTAAGGTACCTCTTTGCTCTGGGAGCCCTGAGGTCAGACAGTTCTGTCTGCCAAAGGTATGAAAAAGGTTCCTCTGCTCACACTGGATTTATACCTTATAACCATTTTCAGTGAAAAAATCAGCCCCTTTGCTGAATTATATTGGTAAAAAACCTGTGTGTATTAAGACTAAGTCTCCAGGGGTTAAGATCAGGCATATTCTTATTTAATAGCTACCTTAATCCCAGCTAGGCTTAAGAGTGGAGATATAGATTCATAGATTCATAGATGCTAGGGTCGGAAGGGACCTCAATAGATCATCGAGTCCGACCCCCTGCATAAGCAGGAAAGAGTGCTGGGCCTACAATACCCCAGCTAGATACACATCTAGCCTTCGCTTGAAGACCCCCAGGGTAGGGGAGAGCACCACCTCCCTTGGGAGCCCGTTCCAGACCTTGGCCACTCGATATGTGGAGGGAGTTTTGATCCTACTAGTGTAGATGCCCCTGCTCTCCCTTTATGAACCCTTGGACACTAAGAATGTGAAACTGTTCCAGTCCAAACCAATACCCAGTGGTCACATCTACATATGAAATTAGTATGACACAAACTCCAGTGTGCTTTGTGCCGGATTCATTGCTCCCAGGTGCAGTGTTTGCACATGTATCTGGGACTGCAGCACATTGAGCCTAGGTAGTGCAGCCCTAGCTAGCCAGGGGCCCAGGGAGTCAGCCCACCAGGCCAGAACTGCTTTGCCCCAGCTCAGTGTGCTGCAGAGGGGCTGGGGTGCTACAGTGCAGGGTACAAGGGTGCTACATTGCAGTGCTAACCACCTGGCAGCCCACATGATAGCACTCATGCCCCAGCCAACTGCAGTCACATGTGCATTGTGGCAGAGTAAATAACTCCACCATAAAATAGCACTTGTGGTGGGCAGTACTATTCTATGGCCGAGTTAATTAATTTACTTTGGCCTAATAGCACCACACATGTAGACAGTAAAGCTTTATTGCAGAGCTAATTAGGCAACCCTGTAGTTAAGTGTCTCTGTAGATGTCCCCAGTGGGAGTCAAAGGGAGATGTGGTGACTTTTTTTTGTGGATATAAGTTTCAGTGAAGTTTATATGTAAACCAAAATTGGCTGAATTGCAGGGGTGGTGATTAAACACAGGAAATTTAATCTCTGTCTGGACTGATTTAAGAGGTGGGAGAGAGGTGGTTAGCCATTTTTAGCCTGAAGTCAGGCAGATGGCAGGGTAGATGTTTCACCTTTAGGGTGCATCCAGATGAGCATGATTGTGCAGTATGTGGTGCTGCAAACATGTTTGTAGTGCCACCTATTGCACAGTCCAGAGTTCTCCGTGCTGCAAGGGTACGCTGCCTGAGCGTGCACTGCTCATTTTATTTTTTTTCCCCATGCTTGGAGCTGTGCTGCAACTGCTGGCCAGGCTCTGTCCAGCAGGATTATGGTGGCTGCAGCTCCAGGAGGCTCCCAGGGCCCCAGGTAAGGCTGCTGGGGCCAACACAATGCTGGTCCCAACCTCCGCTATGCCACCAGAGGCAACTTGCCATGCGCATGTGGCATTGGCATTCCCCAGGGACAAGAAGCGGCAGCGTAAGGTGTGCCGCCACTACTTGTCCCCAGAGAACCAGATGTTTGTGCACCTCTGGACATGCCCTTTTAGGCTAACTAAATCAGACATGTACCGCACAAGCTTTTGGAAGCAGAGGGCTTACTTCATCAGATGCTATCATCTAATGAAGTAAGCCCTCTGCTTCCAAAAGCCTAAGATTTGGAGCCATTTCAAAATGATGTAGTATGACAACATTGTTGCATAATGATGTGCTTTTGTTTTTCTGCAGAAACAGAATGTTTAGGCCAGGCTTCTAGTATTTTTAAACCCAGTTTATTTCAAATATCTGTTATAAAGTGATTTGTCAATTAATCAAATCAGCAACTATTACAGGCTGTTATGGACACTGTGACTTTTGAACTTTATTTTTCTTTCTGACCTTTATTTTTTCTTTTCCAACCGTTTTGTGCACCCAGGCATTGTAACCTCTGTACAAATATGCTGTCTTCTGTTTGAGGGTCCATACAAAGGCAGCGTCCAGTGAAGGTAGAGCTAGACAGAGTAGCCTCTGCTAACATTGTAGTCCAGCCAACTGCAATAGTTAGTACACAGAAACTAGTGTGATTGCATATTTTATCACAAAAACATCAGTCAAAAAAGATCCAGCAAATACCCCATTTGAATCAGTGCCAGTCAGAATGAAGTAAATGAATTGTAACTTATAGTTACAAAAGTCAGTGTTTATGCTTCATAACTCTCTAAATAAAAACAACAAACAAAGATCAGGTACTGCAGCCCATCTTAATGAAGTAAACTTTGCACTCAGTTGTGATCAATCTGATGTTGATTTTATGGTTCTTGATTGGACCTGTTATTAACAGTGACCAGACATCAATATGACTTCCAGAGATTATGCATCAAACAAGGTTAGGCCTTACTTCAGCAAACAGTTACAAAAAATATGCAGAAAGACTTGCTGACATATCATGGCCAGGGATCTTGAAGATGAGCCAAGGGTATCTATGACATCATAAGGAACATGTCTGTTACATTTGCTAATAAGACTAAGGTCTTTTTATAATTATCAAGAAACCAAGAAACCTTTCTTTATAATTAGCAAGAAAACTTTATGCATAAGCACTTTAGACTGCCAGGCAAGAGGATTATAACTACAGTTGGTGAAAGTAGGTTACCACCACAAAATCAGAACACATCAGTAAGTGAAAGCATGAACAAGTATTAATATACACAAGGGTATTTCTGCAAATACAAGATGCCAAGCAGAGAGAGGGGCTTAAGTGTGCTGCTGTGCAGACTGTTTGTACCAAAGTAGGTCTTGGCAAGGTAGCGATTGAATTTGGCACAGGGAAGAATATCCAATTTATTAATATAAATAACATATTAATATTACTGTGTCAATAAAAAAACCTAGTGTGTTTGATGTATCAGATACTAACCCATTACAATAAAGTCAGATTCATTGCAAAAATATTTTTTTAAAAATCCATGGACATATGGAATATATTTGATGTCATGAGTAACTGATGAACAATGGATTGTCATCGTTGAAGAACTTGCAAAGATCAAACAACTTGCTTACCTATGATTGCACCAGTGCTGTTACAATTCCTAATGTTGTCAGATTAGTAATATTTACTCATGAAAACATTGCATCAACTCAGGCTGCTCTAATACAGCATATTTACCTATCAGCCCTCCAAGCTAACTGCAGGGAGCAAATGTTGCCAAAATCATTACCAAGGCTAAAGTCATGTGGATGGAGAAAGCTGGATGACAGTATGAACAGCTGTACCCAGCTTTGATCTGGGGTGGCAGGGTAATGTGTCCTATTCTGGATGCCTAGATGACCTGGACAGACAGCAGCAGTCACCTATGTGGTTGTCCAAATCCCAAAAATGCCACTTACATACAGGCTGGCTTTCTATTTCTGGGCACATACTTAGCCATTTATGTACACAGGGCTTTGCATTCAGGAATAGTGAAAATCTGTTTGGAAGCGGCAATTTGTGGGTTTAGGTAATCCCATAAACCACCAAATCTGGTTGTCTAGGCATCCAGAAACGAATGGAATCCCATCCTTAGAGTAACTGATTAATGTAGTTGCAAAAAAAGCCCTAAGAAGTTATACATGTATCAAAAGGCTGGTGTACACAGTGCCTTGGTTTACTAATGTCACTGATAAAGACACAGGATAAAGACCATTTGCAAAAGTCATGATGCAGTGTGCTATCCAGAACTTCATTTACCTACTGTAATTACTCCAGAAATGTGCATATTGGTTAAAGGCCTGTGGGGTCCCACAGGAGTCTGTCCTGGGCCCAGTGCTGTTCAACATGTTTATTAACCATTTGGATGCTGGTGTAGAAACTTCTTGAGCAAGTTTGTGGATGATAAAACTGGGAAGGATTGTAACATGTTGGAGGATGGGAATGCAATTCAGAAAGATCTTGACAGATTGGAAAGCTGGGCTAGAACTAACAGGATGAAGTTCAATGCGGACAAATGCAAAGTGCTGCACCTTGGGAGGAATAATCAAAAACACAAATATAAAGTAGGTGACACCTGAATGGGTGGCAGCACTAAGGAAAAGGATCTGGGTCATAGACTGAATATGAGTCTGTAGTGTGTTGAAGCTGCACAAAAGGCAAATACAGTTTTGGGATGTATCAAAAGAAGCATTAGGGCCAGGCCATAGGAGGTGATAGTGTCTCTCTACTTGACACTAGTTAGGACTCATTTGGAGTACTGTGTGCAGTTCTGGGTTGCACATTTTTAAAAGGATGTGGAGAAGTTAGAGAGGGTCCAGAAGCAGCCAACAAAGATAATCAAGTCATAAGAGGAGAGGCAGAAGGAAGTAGGTACGTTTACCTTGTCTTCAAATACTGGAAGGGCTGCCATAAATAAGAGGAAAAGTCCTTTTTCTCTCTTGCTGCAGAGGAGGATACAGACTTGAAGCTGTAGCAAAGCAAATTTAGATTGGCTATCTGGAAAAACTGCTTCACTGTTAAAATGCTGATGCAGGGGAATAGACTGCCTTGGAAAGCTATGGGCTCTCCATTACTAGAGGTGCTGAAGAAGAGGTTGGAGAGCCACCAGTTGGGGATATTCTAGATCAGGGGTAGGTAACACCTGGCATGGATGCCAGAGCATGACATGCGAAGGCATTTTGCTAGGTGTGTGTACCCTGGGGTAGATGATGGGGAAGGGGCTGGGGGCTGGAGCTTTGATGCCACAACAAGGATCAGGGCCCTCGCAGCTCCCCTGCCATCTGCCCCTGGCATGCCAACATCTTACAAATTGAGGTTGGGTTTTTTTTGGCACTATGCCCACAAATATTGCCAACCCTTCTTTTAGGTGTTTTTATGCTTATGTTCTATTGTGGGTCTTTCCCATGTTTCTGGGCTTTGCTGGTTGCCCCACCCTCTATTTCTGCTACACATCAGGATGTTTTTAAGCCTCCCACAGAGGCTCTGGGTGTTGGCTGCAGCAGCCAAGCCTAGGGAAGGTGCCTGGGTCGTGCCAGTGCTCCTGCTGGGGCCCAAGCCAGAGGTTCCTGGCTGGAGGGCATTGCCCCTCTGCTCCGGGTCAGACCCAGCCTCATATTTGGGATCCGGAAGGAGTTTCACCCCATGCTCAGACTGGCACAGGCTGCAGGGCTTTTGCCTTCCTGTGTAGGGGGGAGCGGGTTGACCCTCTACCAGAGGTCTCAGGAGGCTATATTGACCTTTTGTAGAAGCAGGAGGTCGGCTGCCCTACTTCACCTGTGGCAGGGGAGGGTGTTGGATCTGTTGTGTCAGGGTTGACAGCAGATTGACCTAGAGCAGTGTTTCCCAACCTGTTCCAGCCCAAGGCCCACTTACATTAGTTACAACTTTCTGCAGCACACCTGTTAAGACATTCCCCATCCTCATACCTACTGTAGCTCATCACCATGGCAGAAGTCCACGGCACACCTGTTCATTTCTGACGGCACACTTTGTACTGCGGCACATGGGTTAGGAAGCATTGACCTAGAGGGTAGGTTATGTCCTGTATACCATGGTTTGGACAGGGCTCATCCTGCCTCAGGCCTCGAGTCGGGCTAGAGGTGACCTCTGGGGTCCCTTCCAGCCTGACTTCTACGATCCGATGATGATGATGATTCAGTGTCAGGACAGGTTTTGCTCTCAGAAAAGCGAGTGTCTGGCAAAACCTTCCTGGCTTCCTCTGCCTGATCCACGCCCCGCTCCCCCCGTAGGATCCGCTCTGTAGAGGTTGGTTTAGAACGGTGCCTGTGCGTGGGGGGTAATACGTCACGGCATGCTGTGTGAGGTCACCGCAACGTCACCCGCCCTGGACTCCGAACCTCCCCCGGCCGGGCAGGGCGGCCGCCGGCGCCGCTACTCAGCCGGGGCCCGGAGGGCGGGGAGGAGCCCGGAGCCCCAAAGCCCCGCCCCTTCCTGGAGGAAGCGCTTCTCCTCGCCGCGGTGCAGGTGCGGCCGCCGGGACGGCCGCCAGGTAGGGATCCTGGCCCCAGCCCCTGCCACCGCTGGCCGGCGGGGAGAGGGTGGGTCAGTAGTTCCCCCTCCCCCTCACGTCCGGGTGGGTCCGCTCCCCTCCCCTGCAGCCGTGCCTGGGCAGCCACCCTGGTCCCTCTCCTCGGCTGGGGGGCGCCTTCTCCCCCTCCCTCTGGGGCAAGCTGGCAGGTCAAACCTAGCCGCTAAGCGGGAGCTTGTGGGGGGAGGCCAGGCCCTCTGGGGTACCAGGAGCCCCTGCCTACAGGGTGCCTCGCTCCTTTGCTTCTGGCTGAGCAGCTGCCAAGGCAGACAGATTGCAGTGTTTGCAGCTGGGCCCTTTTTCATGCTGGGATTATTGTTATTAGTATTAGCATTATTTTTTTTTTCGTTCTTTTCATAGGGGTGTGTAATTGTCCCTGACTTGGGCACTGGAAGGTGTATTGCATGCATTAAAAGTATCGCTCTTGTGAGTGTGCGAGGGGCTGTTGTGATACCCCGCCCTTGCCCCCAAGCACACATGCCCTTTTCAAAGGCCAGATAGAGCATGTTGCCTGCAGAGAGTTTCTATGGACTCCTCAAAGGGAGAGTTTTTCTTCCTGATGCCTGCTTAAGTCCAGCATGTGGGTTAAACAGGGAAGGAAAAACCAAGGAAAAAGGTAGACTTTATTCTGGAAGCTGTGATTTGACTCCATGGCAGAAGCACCATGGAAATGCGCTCCCAGTTCCTGCAGTCTGGGCTGGGGGAACACCCACTGCAAAAGCTTACACTTAAGGCCATGTACATGGAAGAGAGGGGGAGGCTTTGCCTACCTACACTGCAAGCAAAGGGTGTAGTTTGGGCGGGGGAGGTCAGGGTTTAATTTTAGTTAGATGAGTGGAAGAGGGGCAGTGATGAGTCGGTCTGCAAGCTGTTCTGCTCCTGCACAATCTCAGTAGGACTGCACACTGGCACTGAAGCCTGCTCGAGAGGAACAGCTTGCCAGGCCTGGCCCTGAGAAACCACAGGCCAAAGCCACTCTTACATTAACTCATCCTACATTAACTCGCTGTGCTGGCCTTAGGTGTCATAAGTGATGCATGTGATCCTCTCTCCAGGAGGCCAAGAGGAAGAAGTGATCCTACCTACCACGCCATATATGCTGCAGTACTTGGACACATCAAGGTGAGTTAAAGTTCTTAAGGCTGTGTGTCTTGGAGCTTGCTACGTTAAAGGGATGAAGTTACTTCTGTTAGGCTAACTGGACAAATCTTTTATAGGAAAGGAATATTGGTGCTGCATGACAAAGAACAAGTACATGTGGGGTTTGAATTATGGGGGAGCTTGGGGTGGGGGGAGGGGGTGAGCCCCTCATGGGCTGGTCAGCATCCCCCCCACCCCCACAACAGCCTGGAGCCCATGCACCACCATGCACAGCCCCTGGCCTGCCATGTGCCTTTATAAACTGCCCAGGAGTTTGCAGCTCCTTCTGGCTGCCATGTCAGCTGGCCCCAGTCCTGTAGTACTGGTGGGGACCTGTGCACTCTGACCCCAGCCAGTTTATTTTGTAGACCCCTCCAAGAGACCAAATGTAACTTGAACCCTGGGTATGTGGTATTTGTCAGAAAGAAAGTGGGTCGATGGAGAGTTGGCTGAGTAAAGGGCTCTTCACATAATGATCTCCATCCCTTTGAGAGGGTGGAAGTGCAGCCTCCTTGACCATCATCATTCCTCAAGAGCTTCTTTGTAACACCCTTCATGTGGCCTCTTTGAAAGATGTGGTTGGGTGGGGCCAGGCACAGGTGAATGGCTGTGCCATGAGGCAGTGTATTCTATAGATGACCTGGTTCTTTGGTCTGAAGAGGTGAGTGTGAAATACTGTAGGCTCTTTCCTTTGGAGTTGCCCTGAGGGTGTTCAGAGATTGCAGAAGAGCCCCAGGCATCTGAAGTCCCCAGATCCCTCCCTTCTGAAGCAAAGGCTTTTGGAGAATTTCATGAGATGATTTTACAGCAGGTTATCTCATGATCCTTTGAGCTGTCTCTTGTGGGTTTCTCAGAGAAGCAGTGGATCTGGTCTTTGCACCACAAAAGAGCCAGACTTGCTGATAAAGCTGAGTCAATAGTGGCTAATGGTGCTCTGGGATGATACAACCTATACCTCTTTCTCATCACCCACAATTTGCACCTGACCGTTGATTCAGAATTCTCAGGTTTGTAAATGTTAGGCTTTTTCCTTCTGTGTTTTTTTTTTTTTAAACAAGGTTTCTAACAGGCATGTCTACCATTGTGTTGTCACAGTAAAATGAAGGTGTTTCATAAATTCTTAATAGCTGCTGTGAGAGAAGGGAAGTTGTATTTTTATTTATTTAATGTAAGACTTTGAAAAAATGCATATTTACCACAATTGACTGCTTAGAGTTCCTTTCATTTTTTTAAAGGAACAATGGCTACTGGAAGAAAAAATCCTAAGGCTTGATTCTTGCTAGCATTATGCTGCAGTAAATCATGCCTTATTTTTAGCAATAGATATTTATGTTTCTCTTCATACTTCTGCCTTTATAACAGGTTGAAAGAATGTTGAAAATTGAATGTACTTGTTGCTGTTTGTACAGTCTGGGTTGGGACAGTGAAAATTATTAAAACAATATTGCTTCACTTTGATGCTGTAAAATGTGGGTTTGTAGAGGCTTTATAGGAAAGTGAAGCTGTGTAAAGGCAACTGTTTTCAATTGACTTTTCCTTTGGAAGGACCAAATGTTGTTTCCATAATTCCTTCTGGTGTTGGGTTTTGTAATAGTCTGATTTTGCAACCCTTAAAGTTTGGCTCAAACATAACTGAGCAGTAGTGAGCTTCGAGCAGAGAATATGGCCCATTGTTTCCTGACACATGTGAAGGTGATTTCATAGATTTCATAAACATTAGGGCTGGAAGGGACCTTTGTAAGATCATTGGGTCCAGCCCCCTGCCCAAAAGGCAGGGAGTCAGCTGAGGTCAAATGACCTCAGCAAGATAAGCATCCAAACACAATTTGAATGTGTCCAGAGTATGTGCTTGCACCGCTTCTGGGGAGAGTCTATTCTACACTCAGGAGATAAGGAAGAAGTTCTTTACCGTCCATATGTACAGTCTAAAATGATCTTCCAGTAGTTTGTGGCCACTGGATCTTGTTTTCTCTAGGGGAGCCCTGGTGAACAGATGTTCTCCCAGATCCTGATGTACACCCCAATATACTTAGGCTGCCACCAATTCCCTTCTGAGCCTATGCTTTTCCAAGCTGAAGAATCCCATGGCTCTCCTCTGGACTTTGAGCGTCTCCATGTCCTTTTTAAAATGTGGAGCCCAGAATTGGATGCAGTACTCAAGCTGTGGCCTCACTAAGGCCAAGTACAGTGGGAGGATGACATCTTGGGTCTTGTTTGAGATGCATTGGTAGATGCAAGCCAGGGTTTTATTTGCTTTGCTGGCTGTGGCATTACATTTGTGGCTTATATTCATCTTGTGTTCAATCATGACCCCCAAGTCTCTTTCAGATGTAGTGCTATTGAGTGGAGCACTGCTGAGCCTGTAGGTATGATGAGCCTTGCATTCTCTGTGTTGACGGTCATCAGGTTTATATCTGCCCACCCAAGCTGGCCTGAATCCTCAGCCTATCCTCCAGTGTAACTGCGCTTCCCCATAGTTTGGTGTCATCTGCAAACTTAGCCAGTCTGCTTCTGACACCTGAATTCAGATCATTAATGAATATATTAAAGAGTACTGGACTGAGTACTGAACCCTGAAGGACGCCACTGGTCACCATGTGCCATGTTGACTTGGTGAGTGGAAGGATGACAATGGATTGCTGATGTTGCAGAAGAGGTGATGTAGCCTTGATAGTCCGGGGAGTATGTGAGAGCAAGATTTATTTTTTAAATATTCCTTATCTTTCCCTGTTACATAGTTAATCCAATAAAAGACAAATCTTTAGACACAAAATAGCCTTCCACCAACCCGTCTGTATTGGCTTCTTTCCCAGATCTGAAGAAAGGGTATTTTTGTTCTGCAAAACTTGTATAGCATTTCCCCAACTATGTAGTTGGTTCAATAAAAGATGCCACTAAGCACATCCTGCATCCAGCAAATTGCTGAGCTAGTTAGGGAGAGGTATTGATGCTTCAGTGCCTGGATCTGCCAGAAGAGTTTATTTGAAGCTGAATGTTTTCAGTTTAGCCCACTACACAAGTTCTGACTCATCACAGTACATCCAGGGAACTGTGGGACCTTCTGTAGTGGAAAACACCCTCTTTTAAAAGTATATTTAAAGGAAACCAATGTTCTCAGCTCTCTGGAAGGAGCTTATTGCTGAGTGAGCAGGGTTACAAAAGGCTTAGAGCCCTTAATAAAAATAGGCTGTTTTGTTCCTCATATATTTTTGGCACTTTGCCATTGATCTTGCAAGCATGTTCCTGTAAAGACCCAATAAAATACTTTGTAGCTGTGTAGCCCTGAGGACCACAAAGACTATACAAGCATCAATTTAGGCTTGCAATGCTGCTGTGAGGCTGGTAAATAAATATAATTAACCCCCTAGAAAATAAAGCTAATGGTATAGTGATGAGCACTACAGACATGCCCACAAGTAATTATTATATAATCTGAGGCAAAGAGAAGTTAGATGGCTTGCCAAGTCTGAGTAGAAGCAAAAATAAGTCTTTAATTTTCCCATTTTCTTACATCTTTAGAACCCTGTCTTCTGGTAGCACTTAAATTTTCATGAAATTTTCCCTCCCTGCCTCTTGAAAATAATGCTATTCATAATATGGCTGCCATGTAGACTTAGTACAAGTAAATGCAGGGCTTGATGTTTTTGGAGTGCATGTGTCCATTAAGCTTTTCAGGAGCACACTTTTTGTGTAATTCTGAGGTAAGTAAATTAGGCCATCCTACTTTGTATACTAGACCTTCCCTGGTACAGAAGTTCTTTGGGCAGTAGGTCTGGCTGCTACATTTCCCTTCTCAGCTGTTCATTCCCAAGTCTCTGAAGCAGTGATTCTGAGGAGTATCCAATTTGAGGGTTATGGTCTCTTCATTGCTCAGCTGGTCCCTGTGGGGAAAGGTACAAGCCATTCCTAAAGCCAATACTGAATACGTCTGTAGAGAAAACTTGTCTGTCTGAGACAGCTTTGCCTCCCATGCTGGAATCCTCCTAAAGTTGCATTATGGCATTACTTAATTACTGTTCTGTAACATGCACCTCCTCCAAGGATGGATAGGGTAGTGCAGGGCTGTTCAACTTCTGAGTGGCTGGTGACTACATGCCACCTGGACTGCACACCGTGCTGGCACCCTAGTGGCATGCCATGTGTCCCCCCACTGTGCTATGCAGCAGGTGCCCCCTCACCGTACTACACTGGCCCTGTGAGTGCCCTGCACTGTTCCAATGACAGGAGCTGGATACGGAAGCTGGAGGAGGGTAGGGGAGCCTGGAGACCCTGTTAGCAGCAGATGCATTATGTGGGGAGCGGTGCCTGGACCAGGAGCCTGGGGGCCTTGGGTTAATCCATCATCTTGCAACCTGTGGTGTGCCAGTTGGACAGCTCTGACTTGCAATGAGTGAGGAGTGACTGCAACTATGTTCTTGCTTAGGAGGAATATTGTAAGGGTAAGAGATTGTGCTTGTCCTTGCTTTGGTTGCCTGGTTGCAAGTAACACTCCTGTTTGATCCTCTTTGTTGAAGTCAGTGAGTCTCTTATTACTATTGAAAAGCAAGGGAACAAGGCAGTGAGGAAAAATAAACTCAGCAGTCCAGGAGGTGTTCAAGCTATGATGGGTCTAGAAGCTAAAATGTGGTCAGAGCTGGAGGAGAGACAGCCAAACCAAGCCATAACCCTGACTAATACAGTCCTTGAATCTCTTCTTGGAGTCCAATTCTGATTCTGTTTCTCCCTCACCGTCAAGGGCTCCATAATTCCACATTGTAACAGGGAGCCAATCCTCAGTCTCTGTTATATGCCTGAGCACAGTGATGCCTGAGTCAGGACTTTCTCCAGCTTGGAGGCTTACCATGAGCCAGCTGGGAGCTGGTCCCATCTGTCAGTGCTGGCAGAGGGCCTCAGGGATGGCAAGAAACCCTTTTGGGGGGAAAGACTCGTAGCTGCTCCTGGTGACCGTGATGGATGAACCTGGCAGCAGCAGGTGGAAGACTGGGATTGAGGATCTCCCAGCCACAGAAGCACATGATGGAGGGCACTGAAGGTTATTGGGCTGCTCCAAAAACCAATCTAAGAGCAAGGAATGAAGGACTCATTTTTCCCTGGAGAGGGGAAACGTAATCTCCTAGGTGGGAGTGGTGCAGACCTGTGTGGAGGCTTGAGAACAACTGTAGCAGCGGGACAGTGGAACCTCTGAGCCAACTATTTTGGAGATGGAAGACTAGCAGAGAACTGTGATGGGCTGAAAAGATGCGAGGTGAGGAGTCGCTGGTCAGCTGATGGAGGCTAGTATAAAGGTTGTTGATTCTTGGAGCTAGGATTCTGATTTCAATTCAGGGTAAGACTGTCTGCAGGACTTAGCTGAGACAATCTCTGAGAGAGGATGATTTGGGACTGAGAGAGAATTAATAGTATGTTGACTGAGGAGTCACCCTTAAGTAACTAATAGAAAGCAAGGAACAAGGCCCAAGAGGGTATATGGCCAGACAGCTGAGAACTCTCTGAAGCCATTGCTCTGAGGACCAGGAGTAAAAGACCCTAGCTACATTTCATGGGGTGGTGAGGACAGGGTGTAGGGGAGCTTGGAGGCCTGTGAGGAGAATTCACCTGTGGGACAAAACTGCAGTTTTCATTACCTTGCTGTTGACAATTAGCTTCCCCTTTTTCTTTTCCCATCAAGGTGTGGTAGGCAAATGTGAGGAGGCAGGCCGCACTTTGGACCCCAAAACATAAATAAGACACTTGTCTACACACCTCATCAACCTTTATTTTCTCACTTGCACCCAAAATCCTCTCCTTAGCATCTATTGGTTTCGTTGCCCAGTTCCTCATTTTTGCCAAACATTTAGACCAGCTTCTTTGCTAATGTGACAAATAGTCTTCTTTTTTTTTTTTTGTCTGCCTTGGGGGGGGAAAAACATCCTGGCCCAGAAGGCTTTTAACCTGTGGTAGCTTCACCCCATTCATAGATTCATGGATTTCCAGAGTCAGAAGGGACCTGGTAGATCATGGGTCTGACCCCCTGCTCTAGGCAAGAAAGAGTGCTGGGGTTAAGTAACCCCAGCCAGATGCCTGTTTAATCTCCTCCTTAACACCTCCAGAGCAATGTTCCCTCTAAGGAGTAGTGGTCCGTGAGTACGCCGCCTCAGTCTGGCGTGGGACACTTATCAAAGGGGGCTGGAGGCTGGGGGTGGGGGCTGGAGCCGGGAGCCAGTGCGAACTCAACCGGCTCTGAGGAAGTGCTCTGCTCCCCCGCATCAGGGCTGGGGAATGGAGCACTTCCCCAGAGCCTGTGGACCCTGTGCCAGCCTCTGTCCCTGCCTTGCCTCAGCTCGGGGAGGAGCCGCTGCCTGCCCCGAGTGAGGGAGGTGGTGCCCCGAGGGATGGAGGCTGGCGCAGGCTCTGTTGGCTCTGGGGAAGTGCTCCACTCCCTGGCCCTGATGTGGGGGAGCGGAGCACTTCCCCAGAGCCGGTGGAGCCTTCGCCAGGCTCCCACCCCCACCTGTCCTGGTGCACGGCCTTGAAAAGGCTGTGCACAGCCACACTTTTAGTTGTGTGTGACTGCGCATGTGTGAGCACCTTAGAGGGAAACTTGCTCCAGGGTAGGAGCTTCATATTTTGGCATAAAGAATTTCTTCCTTATGTCCAATCTAAATCTGTTCTCCTTCAGTTTGTGGCAATTATTTCTGGTAACCCTGAGGGGCGCCCTGGTAAACAGTGTGTCCCCTATTCCCTGCTGATCCCCCTCCCGATGAGTTTGTAGGCTGCTACAAGATAGCCTCTCGGCCTTCTCTTGCAGAGGCTGAAGCGATTTAGATCCTTTGGTGTGTCTTCATAGGTCTTACCTGCAGGCCCTCAACCATGTGAGTAGCCCTTCTCTGAACCCTCTCAAGGTTATCCACATCCTTCTTGAAATGTGGCTCCCAAAACTGGATGCAGTACTCCATCTGCGGCCTCACCAGTGCTGCATAGAGGGGAATTATCACTTCCCTAGACCTGCTTGTGATACTTCTGCTGATGCAAGAAAGAATGCGGTTAGCCTTGCTTATTACCTTGTCACACTGGTGACTCATGTTCATTTTTGCGTCAACCAGAACTCTGCGATCTCTTTCCACTGTTGTGGAGCTCAGAATGGTACCCCTCAGTCTACAGGTGCTGGAGATTCTTTCTCCCCAGGTGCAGCACCTTGCATTTATCCTTGCTGAATTGCATCCTGTTCTGATTTGCCCACTTCCCCAGTCTGTCCAAATCTGCCTGAATTCACTCCCTGCCCTCCCATGTGTTTACTGTGCCCCACAGTTTAGTGTCATCTGCGAATTTGGACAAGGTGCTTTCAATCCCTTCATCCAGATAGCTGATGAAGATATTAAATAGTACTGGTCAATGGGCAGAGCCTTGGGGGACACCACTGCCCGCATCCTTCCAGGGAGAAACCGACTCATCCACCACCACTCTCTGGGTGTGTCTCATAAGCCAGTTTTTCACCCACCTTATTGTGAAAAAATCCACATTGAAGCTACTCAGTGGGGAAATACAGTCCTTGTATTTAGTCTTGTATTCACTGCTTCTTGTAAACTGCTAACACTTCAAAGCAAAGATAAGTTGTTGGGTTGTTTAATTTACACCAGAGCAGCAAACAAGCCCTGTGGCAATGTAGCTATATACATTTATTAATAGCTGCCATAATCATCAGGTGTGATGACTAAACAGTGTGCTTGATCCTAAACAGGGTTTCAGAATGTGGGTCATCACACTGGGATGGGTGGATCAGAAAATGGAGCAGTGGTCATCAGTACTCTTTGGTGTCTATGCAGACATTGAGGCATCATTATGAATTCAGCCTGGAGCATTTTTGCAGTCTCAGAATTGCATAGAATCCTCTGCAATGTAACTTTAATCACTGAAGTTTCCCCAATGATTAGAAAAGTTTTAGTTTGGCAGTAAATCAAAGTTTTAAACCAAATTTTTTTATTGTGATTTAAATTATGTGAAAATTGAACCATAATGAATGTTTTTGTTAGAAAATGCATTGTTGGGCAGAGGTAGGGGATTTTGACATGTTAGTCATTACTGAGTGATAGCTGCATGGTGACAGTATCATGTGCAGTAGGTGGCTAGTGTCATTCCACTTTTAGCAATATACCAGGTTTATTAGTTCTCTTGTTGCCCTTTAAGCTGTTCAGCAAAGACTGCCAACAAGATCACATTCTTTTCTCCCCCCTCTCTGCCTAGATCAATAATGAAGCATGTAAGAGGGCTAGTATGATAAAGCTGGCACTACTGCTACTGCTGTAAGCGTTTAGGTGGGCAGAAGGATTCATTCTCTAGAGCTGTTGAGCGTGGCTTCTGTTGAATCTCTGCTATCTGAGGGACTCTAGGGTCTTTGTCTCTGGGATTTGAATTTAAATGGGCCCATACCTTTCATTAGCTAGAGCCACTTTAAATGTGTTCAACCAAAAAAGGTAAGAAATGAAGGGAGAACTCTTCCCTGAGGTGCATATTGCTTTATGGATGTTGTTACTGTATTTCCAAAAATAACTTTCTTTCTCCACAGAAAAAACAGATGCTGTTATTTCCTCCCACTCCCCTTTGGCTAAAAAAAAAAAAAGGGATTTGGGGATTGCACAGTCCAAAGATTGTGAATGGAAGCTTAGGCACTCAGGTTGGGTTAGCGTGGAGTAGTGTAAGGCAGGGCTCAGCAACCTTTTCAAGCTGTAAAGGCCAGAACAACTTGATTCCAGTCTGGCACAGGCTGGGTGGCTTTGGCATGCTAGCAGTGATGGGGGTTTGTCTGCGTCCATGCCAAGCCTAGGCAGCTGGGAGCTGCGCTGCTGCCGCCAAGGCATTTCCAAGCTCCCTGCTCACCAGCTGGGGCATTAGTTGTGCCAGGTCTGGGCAGCTGGAAGCTGTGTCCTATTGATGCTTCTCTCTGCGCACCCCCCCCCCCCCCCCCAGCCAACCTTTTGGCTTTGGTGTGGGCACAGCTGGAAGCTGCCACGCCCCAGCTCAGTTCCCCACTGGCTGAAAGCTGCACCCACACTCCATCTGGAGAGCTGGGAGAAGTGCTGACAATATGTGTGCAACTTCCAGGGAACAGACAAAGCGTTCTGGCTCCGTGGGCCAGATCCAGTGACTGTGCAGGCCTGATCTAGCCTGCGGGTTTATATTTTGCTAACCCTTGGTGTAAGGGGCTGCTTGATGGGAGTGAGAAGCTGCCAGGGAAATTTCTTCTCCTTGCTTTACCCCTGCATTTCATGACCTATTGCAAGTCTTTTGCCTCCTCTTGTTTATAATCCAATTATCAGGCTCCCCAGCAGAGGGTGTGGGATAAACCTGAAGGCATTATGCAGTCTCTTTAAGCTGTTGGCATTTATCAAGGAGAAGGGGGTGGAGGTTATGTAATGGTGTTTGGTTACATCTTTCCAGCTGTGATGATCCAGTATCATTCTGTTTTGGTGACCGTAGTTCAAAGCCCAAAATGGTGGGAGGCTTTCCGAGAAGGAGCCATGTTTGTTTCCATTTTAACATTATTGATTAACATCAATTCTTCATGAATTCTCTTCCAATTTAAGCAGTGTCCTGTCTTCTCTCCTTTTGACAGTTTGCTCTGCATCTTAATTCTCTGCAATGAGTCAGTGGCACAGCACTGTGAAATGCAGTAACATCTTTTTGGTTTATTATGCGGTTTGTGTTCTCAAATGCATTTAAATGTTTTAGTCTTTAAAAAAGATGCATGATTCAGTTAATGTGATGATTTGTTTTTTGCTTACATTAATATTCTCTGGCTAAATCAACTTCAGAAAGAGCCTGTAACTTTGCTCAGCAGATTAGATTTAGATATTTATATTAAATGAATGCAACATACACAGTGCTATACATCTGGCAAACTATATACTTTTACTGAAGCAAGTACATTGGATGAAATGGAAGTCAAGTCAGTTAAAGCTGGCGTGATGGGACAGCTGTGAATAAAGGTGAAGAAAACATTCAATAGTCTGGGCAAAATCGGATAGAAAAGCAGGAATCTGTTTCTGAGCTGTGATTGTAAGATCCCTGAGAAAAATCTTCCTTTAAAACAATATCTTGGGGCAGTGCTAATGTGAAGCCACTTGCAGTTCAGTACGCTGTCCTTTCAGACTGGCTGCAGAAGTTCATGGTTTCTTGGTTTTTCACAATTCTGTAGTGTGAAATTGCACTCTTTCAGTTCACTTGATTGCACAGCTTTCTATATCTTTGAGAAAATTGGCAGGTTTCATAAGGTATATGCAACAGAGCCAGAAATACAATAAAAAGAGCAAACATACCAAAACCAAACCATTGCATCGAGGAAGCTGTATGTTGCTAGTGGCCTTCCAGGGAAGGAATAAAGAATGAAAGGTAAGTTGTTTTTAATTATGACCAACTGTCTACAAGTTGTAGCAGGGATTTTTGGTTTGGGATAGTTGCTGGGAGGGGGAAATGTGTTTTACTGAGGTATTTTTCCCCACTATCCAGAGTCCAAAGCTCTGCTCCCAAATCAGTAGTCATTAATACAGAAACAAAGTAGTAGAGCTGTTCAGAAAAGTATATTTTTCTATAGAAGAATTGCACTGAAAACCAGCAGCCCCCTCACCCCAAAAGACAAAACCCAAACAAAAATTACTACTACCAAAATTTTCTATGGAACGTTAATATTTTTTACAAATTTATTTAAAATCTGAAAATAAAATTTGGGGAAGTGTTTGGACTGCCACATGAGTGCTGGAGTTTGGGTGTCTAAAGTTCCTGTTGTCCTCTGTTGGCTATGCTCACTGGTTGGAATACATCTCTTAAGAGGCATTGTGGAATGTAGTGGGATGGGGGAACCTGACATCCTGCATCACTGATGTTCCTGACTTCAGCGCATTTTGGGAGATGTAGTTCAGATGGAGATCCTGGAGATAATAGAGAATTAGAGGTATGCAGAAACTAAACTACAGTGCCCACAAGGCAACATTTTGAAATCAAAATAGCATGTTTTTTTCTTTCTTCTTTTTTGTTTTTAAACAAATTTCGGTAGTTGGAGTTTGCTAATGGGGACAGAGAAGAAAGGACATAAGACTGGAAAAGAACACCTGGGGGCACTGAGTCTGGTCCCCTATGATCACTGATAGTCATATAATAAATGGTTGTCCAAGAGTATCCAAGAACATCTACTCAACACAACTTGTAACAAACTTCCCAGATCTTTCATATCCAAAACCCCTACCATGTGCCACAGGAAGATGGCAGGAGACAGCACTGTCCAACAACGCAGTGTGCCTTTGCAGTCAGTCAATCTTCCATAGAGAGCAAATGTTTTCTAAACAGTAACAGGAAAAAGCAGAGAAAAGACATTATTAACTCAAAATTGAGTTTTTGATTCTTTGGGGAAGTCAAACAGTTGGGTGGAAAAATTTCAATCATCCTTGCTCAGGAGGTTTGGGGAGATGAAGGCAGCACTTCAAGTCTATTGTAATTGATCTGTATTGGTTAAAAGATGATTCCCAATTAAATAATTCAGTATTGTAGCTGGTACCTGTTGGTTTAAGGGCAGGCTACTGTGATTTGATCATAAAAAGCAACATTTTGTGTAAAGTCAAGGCCATGAGCTCTTAGCATGTTTGACTGACAGAAGTTTCATAGTTTCATTGTTTCTACGGTTGGAAGGGACCTGAGTAGATCATAGAATCATAGAAGTAGGGCCGGAAGGGGCCTTATAGATCTTCAAGTTCAACCCCCTGCCAGGGCAGGAGAAAAAACTGGGCTCAAATGATCCCAGCCAGGTAGGCATCAAGCCTCCTCTTAAAGACCCCCAGGGTAGGAGCCAGCACCACTTTCCTTGACCTCGCATTGTCAGCCCATGTTCATCTTGGAGTCAGTAATGACTCCAAGATGCCTTTCTGCCTCCGTGCTCTCAAGAAGGGAGTTTCCCATCTTATAAGTGTGCTGCTGGTTACTACTGCCCAAGTGCAGCACCCTGCACTTGTCAGTGTTGAAGCGCATCCTGTTTTTGCTCGCCCACCTCTGTAACCTATCCAAGTCTTGCTGCAGTCTTTCCCTCCCTACTAGTGTGCTCACTTCACCCCAAATTTTGGTATCATGAGCGAATTTAAACAGGTTGCTTTTTACCCCATTGCCCAAATTGCTGATAAAGAGATTGAACAGCGCTGGCCCAAGAACCAAGTCCTGTGGGACTCCGCTGCCCACTTCTCCCCAGGTCAAATGTGACCCATCCACCACCACCCTCTGAGTGTGACCCTTCAGCCAATCTGCAATCCATCTGACTCTGTAGGCATCAATGCCACAGTCACCCAATTTTTTAATGAGGATGGGGTAGGAGACGGTGTCAAAGGCCTTGCTGAAGTCCAGAAAGACTACATCCATGGCAACACCTGCATCCAAGGCTTTTGTGACCTGATCATAAAAGGCAATCAGGTTGGTCTGACATGACCTGCCCCTAATGAAACCGTGCTGGTTGCCCTTGAGCATCATCTCTGAGGCCGGCCCATCACAGATGTGCTCCATGATGATCTTCTCAAAGAGTATTCCTAGGATTGAGGTAAGACTGACGGGCCTATAGTTGCCCGGGTCCTCTCTCCTCCTCAGGATGAATCCCACCAAGTTTCTGTTAACCCTATTATGTCTGGGTCTGAACTGGCTATTCTGAGGGCAAGTTCCTCCTGCTTATTCCCCATACTACGAGCACTGGTATATAGGCATTTAAGGCCCTGCCTAGCTGCGTGTGCCACCCCCCATTTGGGAGACTGTTTGGACCCCTGTTTCTTACCTGGGCACTCCTAGCATTTGTTACCTGTCTTGCTCGGGTGGTATCTCCTCGTCTTCCTGCAGCTCCCTCCCCCGGCGATGCTAGTTTAAAGCTTGCTGTACGAGATCAGCCAACCTGGAAGTGAAGACATACTTGCGTTTAGGAGAGAGGTAAAGCCCATCCCACCCCAGCAAGCCCCCCACCTGAAAACATGGGTCATTATCAAAGAACCCAAGGCCTTCCTGGTGGCACCAACTGCGTAAGCGCCGGTTGACCTTGCCAATGCAGGCCTTGTGTCTCCGTCCCCACCTACTCACCGGAAGAAGAGAGGAGAATACCACCTGCGCCCCCCGTCTCCTTAAGCTTGTCGCCCAGAGCCTTGAAATCCTTCATAATGCGGTCAGGGTTGCCCCGGCCGCGTCATTCGTCCCCACGTGGATGACAACCATGGGGTGCTGGTCTGCAGGTTGGATGTAGGCCGGAATCCTCTCCGTGATGTCTCTAACCTGAGCCCCAGGCATAAAGCAGACCTGTCGCGATCATCGAGTCTGACCCCCTGCCATGGCAGGAAAGAGTACTGGGGTCAAATGACCCCAGCAAGGTGTACATCTAGCTTCCTCTTAAAGACCCACAGGGTAGGAGGCAGCACCACTTTGCTTGGAAGTTGGTTCTAGCTGTCCTGACTGTGAAGTAGTGCCTCCTGATATCTAGCCTAAATCTACCCTCTGCCAGCTTGTGACCGTTATTCCTAGTCACTCCTGGTAGAGCTCGGGGGAACAGGGACTCCCCCAATGCCTGCTGGTCCCCTCTGACTAGTTTGTAACAGGCCACTAGATCCCCCCCCTCAGCCTTCTCCTGTGGAGGCTGAACAGGTTTAGGTCCCATAGCCTCTCCTCGTAGGGCCTGCCCTGCTGCCCCCTGATCATGCGAGTGGCCCTCCTCTGGACCCTCTCCATGTTGTCCACATCCCTCTTGAAGTATGGTGCCCAGAACTGGACGCAGTACTCCAGCTGCGGCCTGACCAGTACTGCATAGAGGGGGAGGATCACCTCCTTGAACCTGCTTGAGATGCATCTGTGTATGCGTGTCAAGGTAGAGTTGGCCTTCCTGACTGCATCCCCACACTGCCGGCCCATGTTCATCTTGGCAGCAATGATGATTCCAAGATCCTTTTCTGCCTCTGCACTGATGAGAAGGGAGTTCCCCAACCTGTAGGTATGGTGCTGATTGTTCCTCCTCAGGTGCATCACCTTGCAGTTGTCGGTGTTGAATCCCATCCTATTCTCATCCACCCACCCCTGTAACCTGTCTAGGTCCAATTGTAACCTTTTCCTTCCTTCTAGCATGCCCACATCCCCCCACATCTTCGTGTCATCAGCAAATTTGAACAGGGTGCTTTTTACCCCCTTGTCCGAGTCACTGATGAAGGTGTTGAACAGTGCGGGCCTGAGGACCGAGACCTGCAGAACGCCACTGCCCATATTCCTCCAGGTCAAAAATGACCCATCCACCACCACTCTCTGGATGCGGCCCTCCAGCCAGTTGGCGACCCATTTGACTGTGTGAGTGTCGACACCACAGTCCCCCAGTTTCTTAATGAGAACGGGGTGAGAGACAGTGTTGAAGACCTTCCAAAAGTCCAGATAGATGCAGGGGTAGCAGTGGACATAGTCTAAGGATTTGGTGACCTGGTCATAGAAGGCCACCAGGTTGGTCTGACAGGACCTGCTGCTAATGAACCTGTGTTGGTGGCCCCTAAGCATAATTTCCCCTGATGGCCCCTTGTGGACATGTGCCAGGATAATTCTCTCAAACAGCTTGCCCAGGATCGAGGTATGACTGACTGGCCTATAGTTTCCTGGGTCCTCCTTCCTCCGCTTTTTGAAGATGGGAACCACATTGGCCCTCTTCCAGTCCTCTGGCACCACACCAGAGCACCATGAGTGCTTGTACAGCCGTGCCAGGGGTCCCGCAGTGACCTCAGCCTATTCCCTCAGTACTCAAGGGTGGAGATTGTCCGGACCAGCTGATTTGAATACATCCAGTCCCTCCATATGTTCCCTAACTAGTTCCTCACTAACCCTTGGCCTAGGTATGCCTCCCTTGGGGTTTAAGGGGGGCCCAAATGGGGGGGTGGCTGTTCTGGTCCCTGCTCAGGGAAATGGAGGCAAAGAAATCGTTAAATAGGTTAGCTTTTGTCGTCTGGTGTGACAACCAGATTTCCTAGTGTGTCCTGCAGGGCCCCACGTTACCTGGAACCTTCTTTTTGCCCCCTGTGTATTTAAAAAAGGACTTCTTGTTGTCCCTGATCTGGGAAGCTAGTCCCAGTTTCATCTCCACTTTGGCACTCCTAACTGCCCCTCTGCATCCCCAAGCAGCTGCAGTATAATCCTCCCTGGTGATGGCCCCTCCCTTCCATTGGTTGTACACCTCTCTTTTAGTTAAGAGACATTCCCGAATGCTTTTGGTGAGCCATGGGGGCTTTTGTGCCCTCCTGCTCCTTTTGATCCGTGTTGGGATTACCTCCCTTTGGGCTTCGAGGATCGTCTCCTTAAGGAGCGACCACTCTTCTTGGACACCCGACTCCTCTCCCCTCTGGGACTTCAGTGCTTCCCTGACTATTCTCCTTAGCTCACTGAAGTCCACCCTCCTGAAGTCCAGAGCTGCTGCCTTGCTGCAGGCCTTTGCCACCTTGTGCTGGATGGTGAATTCCAGCAGGCGATGATCACTGTCGCCCAGGTGGTCGAACACCTGCAGCCCCCTCGCCAGGTCATGACCCGTGGCCAGCACCAGGTTTAACAGGGTGTCTCCCCTGGTGGGGCTGTGCACCTCCTGGGTTAGATGGAGGTCCTGCATTCTGACTAGGAACCTACGTGAGCAGTCAGATCTGGCTGACTGCTCTTCCCAGCAGATGTCTGGAAAGTTCAGGTCAGCCATGGTAACCACGTCCTTTGACCTAACTATTTCCGTGAGCTGACTTAAAAATTTGTGGTCTAGCTCTTCCCCTTGGTTGGGTGCTCTGTAGTAGACCCCCACCGTTAAATCTCTTTCCCCTTGACTGCCTTTGTATTCTAACCCAGAGCACTTCTGTGTGCTTCTCCTCTGACTCTCTGCTACCTGGTGAGGATGTGTATTCCTCCTTAATGTAGAGTGCCACGCCCCCACCTTTCCTCCCTGTCCTGTCCCTCCTGTACAGCCTATAGCCCTTGATATTCACTGTCCAGTCATGCGTTGGGTCCCACCACGTTTCAGTGAGCCCCACTATGTCTGGGTTGGTGTCAGCCAGCAGGAGGGTAAGTTCCTCTTGCCTGTTTCCCATACTGTGAGTGTTTGTGTAGAGGCATTTGAGGCCTCCTGTGGATGTGTGCACTGGCCCCCTACTTTCAGCATTACCCTGGCCCCTGTTGCTCACCTGTGTATATGTTCCACTCATCAGTCTAGGCTGGGCTGTACTTGTGGGTAGTGCTTGGTTTAGCAGTCCAAGGCTTCCTCCTCCCTTGGCTTGCCCTTCCCCCGATGAGCCTAGTTTAAAGCCCACCGGAGGAGATCTGCCAACCTAGAAGAAAACACACGCTTGCCTTTAGGGGAAAAGCGTGTCTCTTGTCGTGATGTGTGGGTCATTGTCGAGGAAGCCAAAGCCTGCCTCGAGACACCATTCCCAAAGCCACCAGTTGGCATACAACGTGCATTGCGGAGACCATCTTCCATGTCCGCTGGCTGGTAGGATAGAAAAGAAAACCACCTGTGCACCTATCTCCTTCAGCACCCCCCCACAAGAGCGTGGTAGTCTGCCATCAGGTGATCAGGGCTTCTCCTGGCCGCATCCTTAGTACCCACATGGATTAGGACCATGGGGTAGTAATCAGCGGGCTGGATCACAGCCTGGGTCATCCCCTTCACGTCCTGAATCTTTGCTCCAGGTAGGCAGTAGACCTTGTGTGTCGAGGGGTCCTGGCAACAGATGGGGCCCTCTGTACGTCTCGGGATGGAGTTGCCTATGATGATCACTCAATGCTTTCTCCTCTGGGACTGCTTAACTCCTTCGGCCTGTTCGGAGTGTGGAGAGTGTGGAGTTGTCTCCTCTCCCTCTTCCTCCTCCAGTGTTGCCAGGGCCTCGTACCTGTTCTCCAGCTGGACTGGTGGAACTGGTACTGCTGTGTTGCGAGCAGCCCTGGTTCTGGAGGTGACTGTCTGCCACTCTGCAGTGGAGCGCACTTCCTGAGGTGCTTCTTCCTTGAGTGTATGACTCTGCAGGGAAAGGAAATAGCCGTCAATTTCTTCCTCTGCCTCCCTGATTCCCCTCAGCCTGCTAACCTCCTCCTGGAGTTCCCTCACCTGCGCCTCCAGGGCCCTAAGGTGGCCGCCTGCAGGGCAGGTGTGGGTGTCCCCAATCCCTGCCCCCCCAGGCCTTGCTGGGCAACTCCCGCAGGCCAGGGGTTTGGGGGACACCAGCCCCCGCATGGGCTCTGTCTGGGTGGAGGCCTCAGACAAGCCCCACGAAGGCTGCGCCCCCCGGGCAGGGGCCCTGGCAGCACTCCATGTCAACACCATCATAGGAGTTCCTGCTTGTTTCTGGCTTATTGCGATGCCTTCGTCCTGCACTAGCGGGAGTCTCCCTCCTGGCCCTTCTTGCTCGCCTGCCAGTGCGAACACTGACGCAAATGCTGGCTTGAGAGTGTGGCTCCCTACCGGATCAGCTAAGAGGGATCTGGGGAGGCTTCCCTTCCGGACCCGGCTCAGCTGCGTCCGGTCCCTCTGCCCACTTACCTTAGGGGGATCAGCTGCTGCTGCCCCCACTGCTGGCTCCCCTGGTGATCTAATTTGGATTCTTTGTTGCAGAATCTGAAAAAAGTCAGGTCAGAGAGCAGTAATCTTACCATCTTGAGTTAAGAGGTTTGCCTGATACATACAGGGTCTGATCTTAAGCCCACAGAAAGCTGTGGAAGCCTTTCTGATTATTGCAGCAGTTTGTGGATTTGGAGTTTTAGTGGGGTCCTGAAACCAAGGCGAAACTTGTGGCATCACAGGCAAAAGCCGTACATTGAAGCCTTGTCTCTTGCCATGGTAAAAGCCAGTGGGAGATAGGGGATGGACCTGATCTGCTTCTGAAAAGATTGGTTGAGGGGGGTAGGGGGAGATGGGGATGGACAGGACCAGGGTTTTGCCGAGTCCAAGGAGAGGAGGTCATAGGTGAAATACCTCTTGGGTCATTCCCCACAAATGTGGGTCATTGACCTCTTACCTTCACCTCCTCCTTATATGAGCCTTCCCTCAGTAATAGAAACTGCAGAATGATCCGGCAACACTTTTGTCCTGTGACTGCAACCTGCCTAGACCTACCCAAGTTAAATTAACTTTTAACTTATCCAACTCTGATATGCTAAGCAGGGTGGCTGCAGCTGTAGAAAGCTTGGTGTGGGTTAGCCAGCCGAGTATTTTTGCGCAGGTGTTTGGGAAAGTTTTCAGCCTGCAGAAATCTCTACTGCCACGACTACATACTAACAATACCTGAGCTAACTAGTTTATAGCTAGCTTTGGTATGTCTACACAAGCTGTGGTCACTGCAGTGCAGACCTACCTACCCCAAGGCAACCAGTGAGAGTGAATGACTTTATTAGGAATGCTGTGCAAAGGTAGGAAGGGTTGAAAAATGCAGCCCTTTCTTTGGAAGGAGATGCGACTACTTCTGATTTTCTGCCTGGCAACAAGGGAAAGCAGTATGGATTGAGCGGGAAATATATGGAGCTGTGAAACCTCAGCATCCTGGTTTTGAACCACCTGCTTCATTGCAGTTTGGAGTGTTCTTATTTAAAATTTTGGTTGGAGCCCAGGTGTAGTCTTTAACCATACTGCAACTTTTGCTGTTGGATGAGTGTCCTTTACCAGTTGTTGCATAGGTAAATTGCTGTATTTCTAACTGATGAAAATGACATGGGTTGGGGGGATAGTTCTTAAACTGGGAGAACTTAAGAAGAATCTGGGTTTTCTCTCTAGTGCATGGGGTAATAGATTGGGAGCCATGATATTTGGGTTCTGGTTCTGCTTTTGTCTCTGCCTTAGGAGGTCACTTCACCTCCCTTTCTCTCTCCTTCCCTTCTGTCCTTTGCTTGTCTTGGTTATTTAGTCTAAAACTCTTTGGGGCAATGGTTTTCTGTTCATTCCTGTTCACTGTCTAATACAGCAAAGTCTCTAGATGCTGCAGTAATTTTCCTTACGAGGGAGGTTATTTAGGCTTCTCTCTGGTTGCAGAACTTTCACTTTTTTGTAGTCTGAAGTGGCTTAGACAAAAGGGGAGGGGAGAGAATACCTGTTTATGAGATGAGGCACAAAAATACCTTGACACCTAAATTATGTTTAATGATTGTTACAGTGATTGATTGACTAAGGTGTGGGGGGGGTGTGCAGGAACAAGGTAGAAGATAGTGGCATGCTGACATATTTCATCAAGAGTAAATAAGCACTAGTATGAATGACTGATCTTCAAGAAGGGGGAAGGACTTAAAATGTTCAGTATCATGACCTAGTTCTGTGGAGGATACCTGGCTTTGTAGGTGGTGTGAACAAGGGAAACCTTCTCACCTGCACCCTCTGGTTTGACCCTACAGATGCAAACAAACTTCCCCCTGTGTCTGAACGGAGTGCACAGAAGGTACACTTTTAATTTTTTTTATTTTTAGCTACCGAATGATTTTGTTTCCAGGTTCTTCAGTTTGGACTTCAAAGTTCTTTCTCATTCACCACTCCTGACACCACCATGTAGTGATTACCCATCTCAATAAACATGAGAAGAGGGAAGAACTAAGCAACAGACTTTACTTGTGGCGTAGTAGGCTAACCTCTGCAGACCCTTCAATCTTTTCTCTTTACTTTCCCTCCTTCTCTCCCCCTCCACCGCTCCCTCTCCTCCTTTGGCTACAACCTAACTGAGGGACCACATCCTAGTCCCCAACTCTTTTAAAGTAAAGCGCATAGGATGTATCTAAATTATATCTTTTTGTCAGTACAGGAACAACAGAGAAATAGCATGACTTCTAACGCAGCCCTGCAAATGTGCCGAAACCCTGACCCAGAAGAACTGCTCTCTGATTGGGGTAGAAGGCAGCTTCCATTCCTAGGCAGTGCTTCATCTTTCTCTGGGGTGGCTCTTGTAATTTGGATTCCTGTTTACTGGACCAAGGCTAAGACCACTGAAGTCTATAAATGGAGGCAATACGTAATTATTAGTAGGTTTGGTCTGACTTGAGTTTTGTTAAGCTGGTTAATTTTACAGCTTCCTTAATATACCTTTTGAAGTGCTTACAGGCTAAAGATCTGGCCCTGCAAAAACTCACTAGTGATTGTAGCACGTAAGATTAATGGTTCTACCCTCAGCAAGAAATGTTTCCTTGGGGACCAGGTAAAGATAAGAATAATTCCATATGAATATGTAATTTGGTAAACATTCCCTACTCTCTAATCTCCAAAGCTCCATACTGTATTTACTCAAATCCAAGATGAGGATTTTCCCTCATTCGACACTGGACGTGGGGGGAGCCCCTTGTCTTGGATTCACTTATGAGCTAGGGGTGTGGGGGGAGGACAGCGGTGGCGACCTCAAGCTCGACCATGAAGCCACAGCTGCTCCTCTGCCACCTGCCCCCTATAGCCTCTGTTCCTCACTACCATTTCCTCCCCTTTACTGCAGCTGCTTACTTTCCCATTGCAGCTTTGGCTCTAGCTAGTACCTTGCTCTGACTAAGGGCATGAAGCACATGCTAGCTTTGTCCCCTGCCTGGCCACGTGGCAGTGGTTGCAATGGCAATAGCTCTGGCTCCGGCTCCGGTTCCAGAGCTGGGCCAGAGCTGCCACTACTGCTTGTGTTGCATGTCTGGGTGGGATCTGGCACCAGCCTTGTCCATGTCTGGGCCAGAGCAGAACCCTAGCTGGAGCTCTAACAGGAAGTTGGGTGGTAGGGGTGGCGAGGAGGGAGGCAGTGTAGGGGGCAGGCTGGGATGGAGGTAGTATGGGGGGCAGGCAGCAGGGGACCTAGAGCCTGGGGGTGCAGGGATTAGTGGGGGGTGGGGACAGGTGCCAGTATGTGAGGGGCAGATGGGAGGGAGGGGTAAGGTGCAGGGAGGCACCATGTGGGGTGGGGGGCATGTTCAAGGGGGTACAGGTAGCAGGAGAGACAAGTGGTGGGGTGACAGGTCAGGCCACTTGACTCCTCCGCTACCTGTCCCCCCTGCCACTGTTATCCCTGTCACCGTGGTGGTGGTGGTGGGGGAATACATTTGAGACAATCCTCCAAACATTAGATTGTAGACATGGAAAATGATAACATGTATATATTTTTTCAGGTCTAGAATCTAATTAGTGGGGAGGTTATCAAATTTGAAGTTGCCTTGGATATGGGTAAATACAGTACCTTCCTAAGAAGCTGTGTTTTCTGACTGTCCTGGTCTTTGCAGGATGTTGGCTCCAGTTATTCTTTAACTTGGTGAGTGGCCTAAGTTGCCAACATCTTCAGTGGGAATTGGGCCTCTGAAATTGAAGCTGCTTGTCTTCACACCTAGGCAGCCACTTCAAGTGCACATCTATCCATTTATGTCTCCCATTACCAGTCCCCTGAGCTGCTTGTTCCTGCAGAACTGATTGCTTGCTATTCGGGGAATCCCTGAGATTTCCCTGCTTTGAACAAATACCCTTCCCTTTCCATTGGTCACTCTGCAAACAGGAAATAAATATTGTGGTGCCATTTGTATTGTACTTCAAAGGGCCCCACTTTTTTGACAGCTTGGAACTCATTGTTATTAGAGACGGATTTTCCAAAGTACTTTGTGTCTAGCAGTTCCCCAGAATTGTATGGAGAGAGAGAGAGAGAGAGAGAGAGTGTGTCTCTTGGCACCCAATGTACCGGCTTCTTGAAAATCTGACCCCTAGTGAGTGCCTGTCCAGATTTTTGTGAACAGTGCTGTTCCAGTTCAGTGCATGTGTAAATGGATGTGATTATAGGAATCCTGACGTTGTTTAACTTCATTAGAGAACAGTGTGCTTTTTACAAACTGAAGTAAGGATATTCCTTAATATGCAAAGCTGGCTTCCCATAGGAATCACACCTTTCGATCTAGTTTATTTATTTAATATAGACAATTTTGAACACCATTTCTTATTAGCATCAGTAAAAGCTGAAGCATGCATGGTATAGTGAATATAAAGCAGGTGGCCATTTGCTAGGCTAGAAGCCAGTGGAAAGTTTCTCCGCTGACTTGGATTTTTGTTCAAGCCCAAGTGTGAAAATGTGGAGCAAGGAGACAGGTGACAAGACACCATGCTTTTTTAGTATTCCTTTAAACTTCTCTTGGGTAAAAAATTATTTCCGCAGGAAGGGTTCTTTTACCTCCCTCCCTAGGGGATAGATTTTAGGGGTTAGGTCATAGAATGAACAGCCAACAGCTTCTATGTGCACCTCAGCTGCTTTATGACTTTGGGAAAGTCATGTGGCCCCTTTACCCTTTAGTTTCCCCAGCTGTAAAGTGGGCAAAGCCAAATTAGTTTGTGGAGCATTGTATTCCTTGGCTGGCATATGCACTGAAAATCCTGTAAGCAATTGCAAAGCATTGATCATTTACTGGTATTTCTGTTATATCAGCAGACATTGTGCCTTTTAAGGGAGTAGCACAAATGATAATGAATGATATTTTCTGACCTAAAACAGTTGTGCTAGCCCATTTTAGGCAAAATTACCAGCTGGAGAACGTTTGGAACATGGAGAATAGAGAAACATTTTAATAGTAATTACATTTGACTTGGAAGTGATGGATGAATGAACAGAGGATGGCATGCCTCCACCTGCTCCGTAATGGTGGGGAAGGGAGTGAAGCAGTAAATTACTGTAGTCTTACAGCAGAGAGCATGCATGTGGTGTGTGCTGCCACATCAAAAGCTGGCATGGACGGAGCAGCATTGTAAATTTGCCAGCTGCAGAGTGGTATTGACTCTTGTCACTACTAAGTGTCTCTAGGTACCAAAGTAGAGACACCAGCTATGCTCATCATGGTTCCCTGCCATTTACTTGTGGGCTGCAGGAAAAAAAGAAAGAATCAGTTCCCATAGCAGCTGCAGCTGGTACAGCAGTGAATGAGATGGGAAGTAACATTGTGGCATTCTTAGCCTGCCCTTTGAAATGGGCAGATAAGAACCTGATGGCTTCTGGAACACTGAAAAATTCAGGGTTCTCCACCTTGGGAGGAAAAACCCTGCAGCATGCTTACAGGCTTGGCAGTGCTACACTGGCTAGCCCTTTGGATGAAAGGGACTTGGGGGTCATGATTGACCACAAGATGAACATGAGCCTTCAATGTGATGCTGCAGCTAGTAAAGCAAGCAAAACACTGGCTTGCATCCATAGATGCTTCTCAAGCAAATCTCAGGACATCATTCTCCCCTTGTACTCGGCCTTGGTGAGGCCGGCAGCTGGAGTACTATTTTGGACTCCGCAATTCAAAAAGGAAGTGGAGAAGCTTGAGATAATCCAGAGGAGAGCCACGTGCATGATGAGAGGTCAGGAAAACAGACCTTAAGGTGAGAGGCTAAGAGCTATGGGACTCTTCAGCCTGGAAAAGCGCAGGCTCAGAGGTGATCTGGTGGCTACTTATAAGTTCATTAGGGGTGCTTACCAGGATCTGGGGGAACATCTGTTCACCAGAGCACCCCAAGGGATGATGAGATCAGACAGTCACAAACTCTTCTGTGACTGTTTCAGGCTGAACATAAGGAAGAACTTCTTTACTGTCCAAGCCCCCAAGGTTTGGAATAGACTGCTGCTAGAGGTGGTTCAAGCACCCACCTTGAACGCCTTCAAGAGACATTTGGATGTTTATCTTGCTGGGATCCTATGACTCCTGCTGACTTGCTGCCCTTTGGGCATGGGGCTGGACTCGATGACCTTCCGAGGTCCTTTCCAGCCCTAATGTCTATGAGTCTTTGTGAAAGCAGATTAATAGGACTCTTACATCTGTCATTTAGATCTACAGTTTGTCTTTATAGAGGCTTCCTATCGTACAGTTATTAGTGCTTTGTACAGTGAGCTTTGTGCTTTGAGTGCATAGCCTGGCCACAGGGACTGAAAAAAGGCTATGTACTTACCCAAACAAAATGAGCGTTGCTCATATTGGGCATGTTCCCACAAGCGTGCATGTGCATTTCCTGGGGAAAAGTAACTGAAGCATGTACATGTGCCTCTGCTATTTATCCCCAGGCATGGCACAGCACGCACACTCTGGCATGCATCAAATTGTCCTGGGTGGGGTAGGGAAGGCTGGGGCCAGCACCTGCTCTCCCAGGGCAGTAGTGGCAATCTGGGTGTTTGGCTTGGGTGCTGACCCAGCCTACAATAGCTGACAAAAACTCCTTAAGTAGTCCTCCAGCACAAATAGTTGCCCACCTTTGATATAGATGGACCCTGTGAATGTAAGAGTTGAGTCTTATTTTTTAATCTTGCGGGTTTTGTCTGCCTGAGTCTTGAGGATGGCTCCTCACTGCTTTGTGGTTTTGTTGTTGCACAGATTGACATGTGAGAATGTGTTCCAGTGTGAAACTGGCATGCCTCTCACCAGACACTGTGCAGTGCCCCACTTCCAGCTGCCTCTTTGAGCTTCTGACCTGTCCTGCATGCAGAGAGATGCAAAAAATATAGCTAGGCACAATTACAGAAGCACCAGTGTTTTCTTTATTTTGTCATCAGGTAAGAGCAGGGCTGTGACAGCAATGCAGAGGAGTAAGAGGGTGCATTGCAGGTAAAAGTTGCTTCTGGGGGGACACTCCCACATGGGAAATGTGGAGGGGCTTGGAGTGGGTGTAGCCTGGTTTAATTCTTCCTCAGGGCCTGGGTAAGTGCAGCTGAGCTGGCTCCACAATAGAAGAAACTTGGGGAATTGATCCTTCTGCAGCAAGAGGGAACTGAGGAGGAAATCATGGGGCATCTATACACATACTCCGAGGTGGGGTGAGGGTGCTTTAATTAAAGCGCCCTCAGTGTCGCATTTATTCAGCATCCCCCACTTCAAAATGGTGGTGGGGGTGCTTTAACTTTAGCATATTTGAGCCATTTTGAAATGTGGGGATACTGAATACCCATGATGCAGAGGCTGCTGGAGCATGCTAATTAGCATGCTTCAGCAGACTTGATTAATCGAGTCTGCTCCAATGCATGCTACTGGTAGTTTGTATAGGCGAGTATGATTCTTCTAGCTAGAACTAGAAATATGTAGTTTGGGTTGTTGGGCTCTGTTTTGTGCTAGATTAATTTAGACTAGTGGTCACCAACCAGTGGATCTCGATCCACTGGTAGGTAGATCTTGGAGTCGATCTGAGGCTGAGGTTGGGGGCTGAGTGCCTGTGTCCATGCATGCATAGGCCCCAGCCCAGCAGGTCGTTTCATCGTGGGGGGAAGAGGCAGGGGCTAGATTGCATCTCCAGTGAGGGACAGTGCTGCAGAGACAGGAGCAGGGGTAAGTTGAGTGGGGTCCTGGCTGGGTAGACTTACCTGCTGGGGAGGTGTGCCCCCAAATAATTTTTTCTCCCTCTACTTCAATCTGCCCTCCCCCTCTGCCCTCCCCACAAACTTATATGCTCGGTGGCGAGGGGAAGGGGGTGCTATGGTGGTGGCACACGGTAGATCTTCGGTTGCTTTTAAATGCCAAAGGTGATCTACTTAAGGAGACCACTGCCTTAGACAGATCACTGAAGGACAGAGAGTGAAAAATACCTGTTCCTAAAATCCTTACGGCCTCTTGAAAATTTTTCCCCTCAGTGACTTTTCTTAGCATACCGCTTTTACACAGTGAAGATGTTATCTGTTGTATGGAAACTCAGCTTTCTGAGTTATGATTGTGAAATGCTTTTGGTTTCTAGGCTGACCCTAGAATCAGTTTCTTTGACCTTTCCCTCTATTTAACAATACCCTTATTTTTTCACACATTTTTTCACATCCTTTTGTCGTATAATAAGCATCTTGTTTTTGAAAGGCAGAATTAAAAAAAATAGATCTTTTCTTGTAGTAGGTAACAGAATAGCAGCAGGTAGGGAGCCAAGCCTGCCCAATGTTTTGCTTTCCGTGTATTGCTGCAGATTTTACTTTCCATTCCCCTGTAATTAGCGGAACGTGCTCTTACTGTATTTCTTGTGTATAATGCACATTAATATCCCACGGCTGGTTTGTTTGGTTTTTTTGTTTGTTTTTAAGGCAATGGTGCATGTTGTATATGAGAAAATGTTACCTCCTTATGCAAATTCCATTGCTAGGTTTGAAGAGAATTCTTTTGGAATGTGGCTGCTGTTCAGCACTAATGAGGCTGGTTGGGATCATTATACTGCCGGATTTCAAGTGATGCTTTGCTTACAGAAGCAAACTTGTATGTGTTTTTGAGATGGGAGTATGTGGCATCCCCAGTAAGTTGCATCTGTGTCATCTTCCCTTTGTTTTACTTTTTTTTATCCCCCACTCTTTCTAGCCAGCATGGATGAGAAGAAATGCAGCGTGTGGATGTTTTTACCACTTGTGTTCACCCTGTTCACTTCAGCCGGGTTATGGATAGTGTAAGTTACCTTCTGCTGTGTGTGTTAAATTGAGCATTTTTGTGGTGTGGAACACATGTTAATAGAGAGATTTTAATGGGCCTGTCCCTCCCCCAGTTATAGAGATGGCTGACACCTTGTAATCTACCTTTTATAGAGGGCAGCTTGCAAGTGTGCCCTCCCAAGACCAGGATGGGGACCAGTTTGTTGCTTAGAAGCTCGTATTTTGGTCCCTGATTCCCACTTGTTCCACAGGAAAAAGCCTTACCAGCCCCTTTTCAATTTGGAGAGATTAAAGGGTCTCCTGATTCGATTCGAATTCAGAGATTCGGCTACCGAATCTCCGCTGAATAAAATCGGGGACTGATGCTTTGCACAGCCATACTGTCCACGTGCCATGCCATTAGGTCAGTGTCCTACATGCAACGGTGGTGGCACATGAGTTGGGAGCTGTCTGGAAAAGATAGGAAAAATGTGCAAGCCCCTTCTCCTCTTCCCCCCCCCCCCAAACCACACCCCAAAAACCCTGCCCTTCCCTACAACTTCCCAAAGCACTTCCTTGGCAACTAAAACCCAAATTCAGTAATACACTTAAGCATGGGTTTATGGGCTTTTTTTAATCTGGTCCAAAGTGTTGAGGATTAAAAGCTTGCTCTGTCGTGGGTGAAGAAATTGTAATACTGTACATGGAGTTATATTGGCAACTTGCCAAATGTCTCAGGGAATGATCTCTTCTGTAGATCTTTAACCAAAGTAAATGTACACAAGACCAAACATTTGTCTGGGCTGGGATCTTCCTGAGGAGACAAACGGGAGCTGCCATTAGTGGGTCCTCATAAGTAATAAGCCCTTGCAGTTGATCCATCTCTGTACTCATCCAGAGTGGGGGGTTGTGGGGTATAACTTAAGAACCCGTGAGCTGCCTTGGACAAGCTTTTCCTGTCTATGCTTAGCTAGAACCTATGGATTGCATATACTGAATGTTATCCTGAAGTACCTAAGCACATGCTCAAGAACTTTCTATTTCTAAAATTGGGGCCTGAATGAATTTTAAAGTGAGTGTCTTGGTCTTATTTTTGCATGTGATTTTTTTTTTCTGTCTTTCTTTTTGTCAGATACTTCATAGCAGTGGAAGATAACAAAATTCTCCCATTAAACCTGCCAGATAGGTAAGAGTTTGCTGGCTTTTTTTTTGTTTCTAAATCAGTAATATCTTGCAAACATATTTTCAAAGATGCACAAAAGAGCAAAATCTTTAACTCTGATTCCTGTTTTTTTTATGTCACTTAGGAAACCTGGTTCCAAAAGTCCACCTTACATAAGGTAACTTCCTAGTTAACCCCTCCCTCCCCAGTTAACCATTCTGATGAATGGGTGCTGTTTGTTTATCTCTCTTGCCAACTTAGAGTTACAATGACACACTTTATATTTTTGAAGTATCGCAGGTGATGCCCCTCCTGCAAGCTGTGTCTTTAGCCAAGTCATGAATATGGCTGCATTTCTAGGTAGGAACCACATGGAGAATGGTTGTCTTTTCTCTCTCTCTCTCTCTCAATTCACTTCAAAGACTTTTTCGACCATTAGTAAAATCCAGTAAATGTTGCTGTCATAGATGATTTGAAACCCATTAAAGAGCTGTTGCTAACTGCTGATGAAGGCAGTAATTATTTGTAAAAAGACGGAACAAAACTGGATGCTTTTCAACTTTGTAGTGTCCATTTTATTTTTTTATTATTCCATCCTGGCCTTGAGTCTTTTGGTTGCATGGTGCATTATTTTGTTGTTGTTTTCTCCAACAACATACTGCATGAGAACATGGTGTATTGCGTTGTTGTATATGAGAAAATATTGCTTGTGATTTTGTTTCTCCCCCAACCCTTTTAGTAAAAATCTGAAGGTTCATGGGTTCCCACTAAAATGAGTGTTCAGGAAGGAAACTTCAAATTGACCATGACTATGAAGTACACTAGAAGGATGCAATATTTGAAAAAAAAACATGCTTGCCACAGAAACTGTAAGCATCTTTTTTGGACTCAGTATCGACTAAATGAATGTACTGATTTGCTGTTTCTTAGGTGCTCTTCTATCTCTGCCCCATAGGCAATGTACCTACCTAACTTATGGGAGCACAGCTCATACTTCCACACTTAAGACTTGAGTTGAATTGGGCACTTTCAGCATTGATTCAATTACACTGTTATATTTTAAGAGCACAGCGTATCTTCCTGAAACTTGAAAAAAAATTCAGAGTCAGGTTTACACACAAAATAAATTGGCACTGGTTAAGGTATGGAAATAGTGTCAAGGCACTGAAACAACATTGCCCTCCCCACTACTGACATAATGGAGAGGTGTGGAATTTGAGGTCTTCCAAAATCAGTTTTCATAGTTTCATAGTTTCTAGTCGTAAGGGACCTGAGCAGATCATCGAGTCCAACTCCCTGCTGTGCCAGGAAAGAGTAATGGGGTCAAACGACCCCAGCAAGGTGTTCATCTAGCCTTCTCTTAAAGACCCCCAGAGTAGGAGCCAGCACCACTTCTCTTGGAAGTTGATTCCAGATCCTAGCCACCCTGACCATGAAGTAGCGCCTCCTGATATCTAGCCTAAATCTACCCTCTGCCAGCTTATGACCGTTATTCCTGATCACTTCTGGCAGTGCTTGGGGGAACAGGGACTCCCCCCAATGCCTGCTGGTCCCCTCTGACTAACTTGTAACAGGCCACTAGATCCCCCCTCAGCCTTCTCTTGTGGAGGCTGAACAGGTTCAGGTCCTTGAGCCTCTCCTCATAGGGCCTGCCGTGCTGCTCCCTGATCATGCAAGTGGCCCTCCTCTGGACCCTCTCCATGTTGTCCACATCCCTCTTGAAGTGCGGTGCCCAGAACTGGAGACAGTACTCCAGCTGCGGCCTGACCAATGCCACATAGATGAGGAGGATCAACTCCTTGGACCTGCTTGAGATGTATCTGTAGATGCATGACAAAGTGCGGTTGGCCTTCCTGACTGCATCCCCACACTGCTGGCCCATGTTCATCTTGGAATCAGTGATGACTCCAAGATCCTTTTCTGCCTCTCTACTGACAAGAAGGGAGTTTCCCAGCCTGTAGGTATGGTGCTGATTGTTCCTCCTCAGGTGCATCACTTTGCACTTGTCAGTGTTGAATCCCATCCTATTCTTATCTGCCCACCCTTGTAACCTGTCTAGGTCTGATTGCAGCCTATTCCTTCCTTCTAGCGTGCCCACATCCCCCCACATCTTCATGTCATCAGCAAATTTGAACAGGGTGCTATTTACCCCCTCGTCCAGGTCACTGATGAAGATGTTGAACAGTGCAGACCCGAGGACCGAGCCCTGTGGACCCCACTGCCCACATCCCTTCTGGTCAAAAATGACCCATCCACCACCACTCCCTGGGCGTGGCCCTCCAGCCAGTTGGTGACCCATTTGACTGTGTAGGTGTCGACACCACAGTCCCCCAGTTTCTTAATGAGAACGGGTTGAGAGACAGTGTCGAAGGCCTTCCGAAAGTCCTGGAAGACTATGTCCACTGGTACCCCTGCATCTAAGGATTTGGTGACCTGGTCATAGAAGGCCACCAGGTTGGTCTGACAGGACCTGCCGCTAATGAACCCGTGTTGGTGGCTCCTAAGCATAATCTCCCCTGCTGGCCCCTTGTGGATATGCGCCAGTATAATTTTCTCAAAAAGCTTGCCCAGGATTGAGGTAAGACTAACTGGTCTATAGTTTCCCGGGTCTTCCTTCCTCCCCTTTTTGAAGATGGGAACCACATTGGCCCTCTTCCAGTCCTCAGGCACCACACTAGAGGTTTTAATTGCGTATACAGGCAGTTCTCAGACTTACAACAATTGGTTCCTGAGAACAGTGTCTTAAGTTGAAATGTTACAACTTGGAACTGATTTTTCCCATGGGAAACAATGTTATAAATGAGGGATTGGATCCTGAACCAAGGCCCAATACCCTATTTCAGTGGTCTCCAAACTTTTTTGATTGCGAACCGCATCAGTAAAAAATTTTTGAGCACTCACTCCCAATATATGTATATTTATATTCACGCACCCCTATCAGTAAAAAAAAAAAAAAATTTTGAGCATGCACCCCCAATATATGGATGTTTATATAAATATAATTAGAAGTTCTAATATTTTCTTCCCGCACCCCAATGGATCATCTTGCGCACCCCCTGGGGTGCACGCACCCCACTTTGGAGACCGCTGCCCTATTTGCACCAAAAATAACCCAGAATTTTGTACTCAATCAATTATAGACATAGATACATTAATGTATTTATATTGTAAATAGCAATCACATTGATTTGGAAGGACTTTGAGGTGATTTGGCTGGACTTTTTGAAGGGTTCTTGGCTGGAGTCTTCTCAGGAGTCTGGGCTGCAGGTTTTTCTGGAGTCTTGTCTGCTTTCTTAAAGAAAGTGTCCAAGGAAGTTTGGATAGATGGGAAATGGGTGACACACCAAGAACTGTAAAGTCGAAACTGACATCAGAAAGTTGAAACAGGTTGTCAATTTATAAACGTTTTAAGTGTGAAATGTTGTAACTCGAAACATTGTAAGTCGAGGGCTGCCTGTATTTGAAACATATCAATCATAATATTACTTAGAGAGTGCTTTGAATAGATGGAGGTGCATCCTGGAAAGGCAGGGTCTTTCTGTCAGCATGGAGAAACAGAGTGCATGTATCATGCACCATTTCAGGCAATAGTGAGGGGAACATACCCATGGCAGAGGATGAGCAGCACATATTTGGGGTCTACTGTGCAGGAAAATGGAAAGACATGGGGAAATTCAAGAGTGTAATAAAGTGTGAATGAAGTGGAGGGAAGTGGAGTGGCTTGTGACAAGAAAACGACAGTTTGTCTGTAGGTGGAATTTGCAAGACAGTCATGAGGCCAGGGCTGTTGCACAGATCAGAATGTTGAACAGTGAAGAAAGTTGCCCATGATAGAGGTGGCAGAGATAAGACAGATTTATGATTTTGTGATGGGACGGATGTGTTTACCTGCTGAGGTAGATTTATGGATTTACCAAGAAAAATCCTTTAAGAAACAAGGAGGTGCCACAGCAGGTAGAGGTGGGGAGGAGGACACTAGTAGAGGAAAATCTCAGATAGAGCAGACTGAAATGGGTTGGGCCATGTACCTAGAAGTCCTGAAGAGTATGTGGGAAAGAGAGTTCAGGCCATGAGAGTCAAGGATAGGAGAAAGAGAGGAAAACCTAAGAAGATGCAGCAGGAGTATGTAAAACAAGACCTGTGAACACCTAGCATTTCAGAAGACAGTGATGGGCTAAAGTTTGTGGAGTATGAAGACAAGGAAAGTGGACCCTATCTAGTGGGGGGAAATGGTTGGAAGGAAAAGAACATGATTACTTTGTAGTGTTAGTTCATGGCACAGTTAAAAAGGTTTGGGTGTCCTCATTTTTTATTTCTACACCTTAATATGTATGGCTTTGCTTTAAGTTTAACCTTATCGCTTAATTTCCTGGAATTTTAACAGTTGGTTTTGGACAATTGTAATGTAATGTGCCCCTATAAAGTACCATATAATATTACATGTTGGTCACAACATTCACTCTGTACTAATGCATGTTTCATCTGGGATCATATCTGTTTATACATATCCACACATTATGTATAACATTTGGTCAAAACCTGAGCTGCTCTAAATCAATCTAGCCATGGAGCGACACTAGTTTATACAAAGATGATCATATACATAATGTGATCATGTAACTGACATGCAGAGTTCAATACACTCTTAGGTGCCATGGCAGTTTCTGCCCTGAAAAGTCAAATGCAACAATATGCAGGTGGCAAATTTCTTAGGTTATGCTGCATATTTGGTACTAGAAAATGTGTTAATGCCTGTTGAACTGCTTCACCTCAAATCCCTACTCCAGCAATGAGATTGGGCTTCCTCAGATGTGCAGGAGTCTGCCTGTGTGGACTCTGGATCATCGATCACATTATCAATGTGAGAAGGAACACAAACTTCCTGCTTGAGCAGTGCAGGGAAAAACCAAGGCAATTGGGTTTTGAAGCTAAAATGCACTATGTTCTACCATCTTTTTCTCTTTGAATCTCCCCCTGTATTACAGGGAAGACTATAGCTGGGGAATCTCATATAGCGATCATTGGGTTAGTCCCAATAAGAACATGATTCTCCTTGCAGGTGAGCTCATGTAATCTTACTGTTGACACAACTAAGACCAGGATGAAAAAAATAGTTTTTTTGGGGGGGGAACCAAAATTTGTTTTTAAAGGATTTAAAATTAGCCTGTTTGCAACTTATTTTCATACAAGTTTTATTAGTCTTTGTTGTACTTCAATTATTTTTCACTTATAATAACACCTTCTTTTTTTTTTTTTTTTTGAGAAATCAAAATTTCAATAACTGTTTCAATAAAAGTTACTATTTTAAGATTGGTGTGTAAATGTTCCTAAAAATAAGTCAATAAGGACAATTTTATGAAAGGCTTCCTGTTTGGAAAAACCTGCTTTTTCCCATGGAAAATGTTTTTATTTGGTTGGGGGTGGGGGGCTGTACTGGAATTTAGCAGCTGTTTGGGCACAGGACCAAGGCATAAAAGCTATAAAAATAGTATCAAGCCAAATATCCATCCCAGAATATACTGCTTTTCACTCAGTGTCAGATTCCCACTGTGATCACTCTTCTACTGCTTTACCTAGCTTTCTGTCTTACTGCATACAACACATACTAGACCACATAGTAATATTCCAGCTGAAATTCTGTTCGTCCCCAATTGCTTCATTGTTGCCAGAGTTTCAGGATAGGAGTGCTTTGATAGTTCCTAAAGGAAACATATTGCTTTTCTTTTTTTGATTAGCCTGAAGAAAAGATGAGGGATCTTAGGATGCTCATTTCAGCATATTCACAGAGCTTGGTCCTCGGAATGGTGCCATTTAAGAAGAAAATAAATTGGCTAATGTCTATAGCTACATGGCATGGACTAACAGAATTTACAGGAATATGTACAGCAGTCCGTATTTAATTGCATAGCCTCAGGACTGAAAAAAGGCTGTGTATGTATGTAAAGTATGCACTTCTCTAATACTAATGCACATTAATTAGTGAAACAGGCTGTGCATAGCTTTTTACTACACATTTCTTTGTTTCTCAGTGCTCCTTATGCCTATAATATTCTCCTTGAAATTGCCATGATTTAGTCGGTTCAAGTCTGCTGTAGCCACCTTGAAAGTGAAGAAGCTTCTACATTTATTTAGTGAAACAGAGTTTAGTTGTATTACAAAGTAGACAGTGGGCTCAGAGAATTCTTATACATTGCAAGTGGTTTATGCATGTAACTGATATGCAGAAAAACAGAGATTTGTTGCAATATATAAGCAACAGGCAACAAATTAGGACCAGTATTACATTATGCAGGTAAGTGAATTATGCATTTATTTGATATACATGTGCAGTAAACTGTACTTGATGTACTCACGCAGAAGTGACTGGTAACTCTGTGCACCTTCATTGTTTTGAGTATTTTACCTGATACTTTTTCAGAGCTGGATGCTCTGCACTTAGATCAGCAAAATGAGAGAATGTTTTCCAGGCTTTCAGGTGGCACTATCTTGAGTATTCTTACCTAGTTATAGGTCTAGGGGTATTGCAAGATGTTCCCTTAGCCAATTAAAACAAAGAGTCAAAATCTCAGAAATATTCATGAATCAGAAATCCTTCTTCCTTCCTCCTCCAAAAAAAAGAAAAAAGGCTTGGGGCCAAGTAAAGCATTTTGAGAATTTGGAAACACTTTATTTCAATTGTTTATAACTTTACAATTATTTTTACAATAGGAAGGTTAAATTTTTAAATAATAAATTTTTTTTAATGCAGACTTGGCAATTATCATTTAAAATGTATCAAAACAAAACATTTCAACAATTTCAAAACTTTTTAAATGAGAGCTGTCCTACAAACAACTTCAGTTTTGACGGACTGGTGCTTTCTGATGAGAAAAAATTCCATCAGAAAAATTCCCAGCTAGCTTTTGACTTGGTTCAGAAGCTTGCAGTCAATTAGCAGACCATTTTAGATTGCATCCAGCTATTTCACAAATATTTTGCTATCTATATCTACTGCCCTAAGAACAAAAAGTGAGAGCTTAATTATTTTTCCACTAAGATACTGCACAGTTTAATGCTGTATTATTTTTTGATCATTTATCCTGTGCAATACAATCTTGTACATGTAAAAGTGATTAAGATCAGCCTTTATCAGAGGATATCACCATGTATCTTATTGATGTGAAAAAGAAACACTTCTTGATGAGAACAATGCTTTGTTCCCCTTGTTGTCTCAGATCTTATTTTCCCTCACTGATAAAAATGGCAATGAAAACTTTGAAAAGTGACTTAGTTTTTGAGGTGCCTCAATTTTTAGTTGTCCCATTTCAGGCTTGTTTACAAGTGCCTAGATTTCAGAAAGAGCTGAGTGCCCTTCTTTTTAGTATGGCATCCCTTTAAAGTGTCTCAAACTTGTATCTACAGAGTGAGGACCCCTATATTCACTGCCCTCTTAAAAATTTAGCCCTTGTAGTGTCAGTCTGTTTCATATAATTATAAATAAAGCTCAATTTGTTTTCATTTGAAATCAGTTGTTAAATATTAAGAGCAGTCACTCATGCTTCACTCATAGGATCATGGGATCCTATGACCCCAGCTGACTTCCTGCCCTTTGGGCAGGGGGCTGGACTCGATGATCTCCCGAGGTCCCTTCCAGCCCTAATGTCTATGAAAAAAATCTATGAAATGTTGAAACAGATTCTTTGTCTTTTGCACAGACTGATTACAAGGAATTGTTAATTAATATTACTGAAAAACCAACTAATATTCTTCCTTCTCTTTGTTTTGGCAATAAAGAAGCACCAGCATGTGAAAGGCAGTATATTTCTGAGGTGTTACTGTGACAAAGAAGGTTGTGTAGGCTGAGGTCTAGCCTGCAGTTCTTGTTGGGAGCACTGTGAACTCCCAACAAGAGTTCATAGTTGGGGAAGGGGTCAGTATGAGGATATGTTGATGCAAATAGCTTTGGAAGCGGGACACCTTTATGCCCTCTTCACTCCAAGGGGGCAAATGGCAGTCTAGGCCTGACAGCAGGCCACAGGCTGCTCTTTAATTAGTTCCCCATAACTTAATATTTCATTGTATTGGGTGAGTATTGTCCCCCCGTTAAGACTATAGTTTGAGAACTGTGTCATTGCAAATGAGACCGACTGAGCTTGAGGAGAAGGAGTGAGGCTAGGGAGTTGAGGAAGAGAAAAAGAGAAGGTCCCAGGGCAGATGGGAGAAAAGGAATAGTCCCAGGAAGGATGCAGTATAGTTTGAGTGAGGACGGAAGGAACTGAAATAGCACAATAAAGAGTGTTTTGGAATGGAGTCTGTTGTGCTGTTTGAAACATCTGCGCTCTGATATGCCTACTCTAAGGGCACAGACAGAAATGACAGTTTTTGCCCAGTCTGGCTCCAGAAAGTGCTCTACAGCCATGACCAAACAAGTACACACTAAAACACCTTTGTGTGTTAGTTCAAAAGTCGGCTGCCTCCATTTTCTCAGTGCCGATGTGCATTTCGTCATTTATACAAATGCACACACCACTTTTAAAAGTGTCCAATGCTGTGGTGCAAGTACATGTACAAATTCCCTATGAGGAGAAAGCACTCCTGTCCTTCCTGGGAGCTTTTTTTGTTTGTTCGTTTGTTTTTTGTTGTTGTTGTTGTTGTTGTTGTTTTTTAAAAGGAGGAGCTTTCTGAGTTGGGTCCTGTACATCATTGGGGAGGCCAGGGACTGAGAAGAGCCAGGGTCTCAAAGCCAGAAGCTTCCCCCTTGTGAAGTCATGCTAAGGCTGGCTGCTGGAGGTCATCTCGGGAGAGGGAGACTGAATAAGGCTTCTTGGATTGAGTCCCAAGAAAAAGCCGTCTCCTCCCCTTGGAAATGGGTGTTTGATCCTTCCTGACGGTTAGTATTTCCTACTTTGGGATGTGCTGTGAAGACCTGATAATTTTAAGCAACTAAATTATGCCCACTCTAAAACAGTGCATCATGGCCTCTTTCAATTAGGAATCATAGAATCATAGAAGTCGGGTCGGAAGGGACCTTGTAGATCTTCAGATCTGACCCCCGGCCTGGGCGGGAGAAAAGACTGGGCTCAAATGAGTCCAGCCAGGTAGTCATCGAGCTTCCCTAGGAAGTTGGTTCCAGCTCCTAGCCGCCCGAACTGTGAAGTAGTTCTTGCGGATGTCTAATCTAAACCTACTCTCTAATAATTTGTGTCCATTGTTCCTTGTCATGCCAGGGGGCGCTAGGGGAAACAGTCTCTCCCCTAAACCCTTCTGGTCCCCCCTAGTGAGTTTGTAGACAGTCACCAGGTCCCCCCTCAGCCTTCTCTTGTGAAGGCTGAACAGGTTCAGGTCCCGCAGTCTTTCAATGTAGGGTCTGTCCTGTAGTCCCTGGATCATGCGGGTGGCCCTCCTCTGGACCCACTCCATGTTTGTCCACATCCCTCCTGAAATGGGGGGCACAGAACTGGACACAGTACTCCAGCTGTGGTCTGACCAGCATCGCACAGAGGGGGAGGATCACCTTCCTGGCTCTACTCAAGATGCACCTGTGGGTGCACGACAAGATCTGGTTAGCCCTGCCAACCGTGACTTCGCATTGTTGGCCCATGTTCATCTTGGAGTCAATAATGACTCCAAGATCCCTTTCTGCCTTCGTGCTCTCAAGGGAGTTTCCCACCCTATAAGTGTGCTGCTGGTTTCTGCTGCCTAAGTGCAGCACCCTGCACTTGTCAGTATTGAAACGCATCCTGTTTATGTCAGCCCACTCCTGTAACCTATCCAGGTCTTGCTGCAATCTTTCCCTCCCTACTAGTGTGCTCACCTCAAATTTTGGTATCATCAGTGAATTTAAAGGTAAATGTAACTACTTATGATTTAAAAGGTCATGTCCATATGTGAACTCAGGACTGCTGATGCTAGTATTTTGTCCAGAATTCAGACTCATTAGAGCCCATCAAGTTAAAATATGCTCTTAGAGCATGATACTTGGAGTACAGATAATCTGCCTTTGTGCCTGGCAGCTCAGTGATGCTGCAGAAGGCACTTCTGTTTTCTCTCTTAAATGCAATGCTTGGCAGTGTGCCACATTGAAATCTTTGAAAATGACTTGATTTAGACCTGATTCCACTGAAGTCTACAGCAGAATCTCAGATTTCAGTGGTACAAGATCAAATCCTCTCTGCACAGAGCCAGTACAGTGTGACCAGCAGCAGCCCAGTCTTCCCAGTGCTCAGTTGCTGGTACACCTCAGCAAATGTCAATGAGGATGTGAGAGGAGCTCATTTTGGATGTTTGGCCAGTCCCTGGTTTCTTTGTACTAGCAAAACTCCAGTTGTAAGGTGGACTATTGTAAGGTGGGCTAGCCTGAGATCAGCAGCTCATTTTTACAATAAGCCTGTGCACGTCCATTCAACTGGTTGCTAGTAGTGGTTTCTGTTCATGTGATTTTAGGTTTCAGCCTGTGTCTGAGTTTCTGGGCTCTATTTTCTTTACCCCATACTGAAAAACTTGACTTCTCTTGAATAATGAAATGTTTGAATGAACATTTTCAGTGCACCATATTAAGGCAGGGGAGCTTGCTTCATGGGAGAAATCCACCTTTGTGTTGACGGCCCAAATTAGCGTTATGCACTACTTAATAGGGAGCTTAAATGAGGCCATATGACTATCCTGGGGCCTCAACTGGGTAAGTTTCATGCCTGGTGGTTACCTGCTCTAACAGATCCTGTAACGGCAGTTTGTGTTTTGTATGACATAGCTGAATGTAGGAGGTGCAAATAGGCCTGGATGTTAGGCAGGAAGTTTCATAAGGTCTTGAGGGCAATCTCTGGTCCTGTTCCAACCAGATTTCAGCTAGATGGGCTCCTCAACCTATTAGGTACTTTGGAAATCCCAGTCATAATTCCTCTTAGAATGAATCTGTTTGGAGCAACCAATTTGACCTTGCTTTGCTGCCAGCTAAGGAGCAGTATGACTTTCTAACTCAACATGTCTCTTAGCTTTTTTGCTTATGAGAAAAAAGTGCCTGCCACTGTGTGCCAGAATCTGAGAAGGGCACTGAAGTTGTTAAGAATGGCATGAAATGCATTACCTTGTACTATGAGAAAAGTGGAAGAAAAAGACAGACTAGTTCCTAGTGCACATGTGTGGACCCTGCAGAGCAGCAACAGTGTTGCATTTTGTACTAATAATCTTTTTTGCTGTTAGAATTAGATGGGGCTAGAAGTGAGCGGACCAAAAAATGACTTCTCTGGAGACCAGTCCCTTTAGCTCAGAAGTTTGTTTCATTGTGAATACAGGGAAGTATCCATTGCCAAGATCCAGCATATCTCACTAGCACAGTGTACTAGCAGTTTAATAGACTGACATATAAGATATGGTATCAGTAGAGTTTTAGCCTAGTGTAAGGCTTAGACAAAGAACAGCAAATGACACCAGAGATAAACAAGCAGGGAAGGAAGAGAGGGAGAAAAGCACCCAACTTTAATGAGAGAGGCTTACTGTGCTATTTCATTTCCTGCAATTAAATACACAGTGGGAATGTGCAGCGCTGGCTGGCTTCTCCCATTACTGCTGACTTTGTGGGGAACAGGGTTAGGGAGGCGTGTGTGGGGGGGGTGCTACTCATACAGTTTGTACAGGATGAGCTTATAACTCTCTCACATTCTCTCTCTTCTTCAGCACTTGTCGTTGCAGTTCTTCGTTTCATACAGCTGAAGCCAAAGGTGCTAAACCCTTGGCTGAATGTTAGTGGGCTGGTCGTATTATGCTTGGCCTCATTTGGAATGACCTTACTTGGCAACTTTCAGGTATCTTGCTCCCAGTTCCTCCTCTTTTTCCTTCGTAGCCAACGTGGTTCTTTCCTGGGTGGCCGTGGGCATGTTGCGTGGTCTGCATCCATTACATTGGCAAAAGGCTTGTTGTATCCAGCTCTAAACAAGTAATTTCTGCTCTAATAATGCCACACTTCATTGGCTGACATCATATTTGCTTGGATCTTGTGCCACAGCCCTATAAAACATGACATTGTTAGATCATTGTACATGCCTTTCCATGCCCTACTGCTGAAAGGGAACGCTGTAAAATCTATTTTGTACATGGCTTTCATTCAAGAGTGTTTGGAAAAGAATTGTGCTAAAGGACAGAGTTCCATCTGCTGCAGGCCACCACAGCAAAGGCAGCTCAGTCCCTTGGTGGCTGAACCAGCTATCTTTCTAATTTATGTGTTTGGCACTACTGCCCATCATATACTGTCTTCCACATGAAATCAATTGTAATAGACAAATCCCTCGTGGACTTCAAGGAGTCTTTTAGTTTTTTTAAATGAATTCTCTTGATATAGCTGTTTTGACTTGGTAGTCTGCCATGTTTTTTGTTAGTTTGCTTACCATTCGCATGGGGATAGAGGTGTCCATCCTTCAGTGCTGCTAAAACTGCCTGTGTGTTGTATCCTGATCTGAACCCTGACTTTGCAGTTGGCTGGAACATTCTCAAAGATTTTGCCCGGAAATGATTGAACCCCTGATAAAAGTGGGGTGTAGCAGAGATGAGCAAAGATGAACAGCTCTGGGGGTAGTGACAGCCTTGGAGGTGGGGCTCATATTAGGGAATTCTTGTTCAGTTGACTTGTAATGAGAAGGCTTTGTCTACAGTGGGTATTCAGATTATACTACCAACTTTTGTAATGACCACCTTACCACCTGGTCCTTGCTAAGGAGGGTGTGAAAACTCAGAGCCTGAGTCTGATGGCAGGAGATATTCCTGGCATTGCTTTAAGTATAAAGGATTATGACAAAGTGAGCACTATGGGCTCAGAACATTTTAGTGAACCAGGGTGCTTGTGCTCTGCATTTGGTTTTCTCTTGCCCTTGGTGCTGGTGTGAGGCCAGTAGACAATTAGCCCTTACTGCGGAACATATTGAGGAGTATTTACCTCTTCTAAGAATCACTCTGGGAGAAAGCATCCCTCTGTCATGGTATAAGACCTTCTCCATCACCTAGCTCACCAGAAGACCTGCAGGGGTGGGGGTTGGTCCTCTTTTGGTCAATGTAGCAGCATTTGTGTGAAAGGGGCAGAGACTATATATGGTCAAGTCACCAATTCACCACTGTGTATGTATTTTATATTGTAGTTGGGGCCAACCTTTCTGGCAGCCATGCCACTGATCTCCTTTCTTTGCCTAATGGGCTTCTCTGCTTTCTGCTCTCTGCCATATCTACCACTGTGCTGCCTGCCCCCTCCCCAGTCTGTCATATGCTTAATACAGACTGCCCATGTCACAGGCTGGCCACCCCCAGCGCAGTGAAGCCACAGCTCCTCTGCCTTGGTTGCATGCTCTTCCAGTCTGAAATCACAGATGCAAGAGGCTGCCTAACCCTAGGCTTTTGTTTAAATGGATTGACTTTTGGCTACCTGAGCTCCATGCAAGAGAGAGCTGTGATAGTTGGGGGTAAAGTGAAGCTTCGTCTCTGAGGTCAGGGAAAGTGGACTTCTAACTGAAGCACCGCGGTCGCCAAATAAGTGAACGGTCCAGTTATGCCTTTCTGAATAGGAGCCACAGCCTTTGTACTGATTAACCAAAGGGTTATTCTCTTTTGTTGAGACTGCATTGACTTCCTCAGTAAAGAACGAATTTGACTCGCTTTGGAATACTATGGGTATAGCAACTAACTTCCCCAAACAGATGGTCTCTTTCTAAGTGAATCGCTCTTCATTAGGGCTGCGCACGATTTTGGCAGCTGTTTTATTTTGGGGTTTTTTTGGCCCATTTCAGCGCGTGAAATGCCAAATCCGAAATGAAACAAGAGGCTCCGAAACTAAGCGAAACCATCTAGAATATTTTGAAAGTGCCTCCGGGAAGAGTCTGGCACAGCCCTGCAGCCCTCCGTTTAAAGTGCCGGGGAGTTGGGGCCAGGCAGGGCAGTCATGGGGGCTTCAGGCACAGTTGGAGGAGCCGCGGGAGAACCTGCAGCCGCCCAGCTGTGTTTGCCTCTCCCTGACCGATATGAATCTCTGAAACAACATTGAAACTGCAAAACAGATTTGGCTGAATCTAAATGGAACAGCAGTCCTCCAAAACAGCCAAATCAGAAACCAAACCAAAACGAAACATAGCCATTCTGCACAGCCCTACTATTCATAAATAAAAGGTCAGATTTTTTTTTTTCAAAACTTCATGGATGATTTGGACATGCGTACCCTCTTCAATTGGAGTTGGGCACCCAAAGCCCATCAGCTGCTTTAAGCAATTAGGTTACAGCTTCATTTTCCCAGGCTGCTCATGGCTTCTTTGCCTTGCTTGTTACATTCCACGTGACTTGGCTTTCCCTAATTGAAGGCATTGAGACCCAAGAGTGAATATATAACTATGGTCCAACACTGAAAGCTCTAAACAAAAGGCTACTCTGCCTGCTAGAATTCCACTGAAGTCAGTGAGTCTCCACCTGCCCACATCTATTTCACACCAGGGCCGGGGCCTATGGGCTTTGCCAGTAGTAACTTTTAATTCAGCAGTGCCAGGGTTCCAAAAAATTGTCCAGTATGTGCTGATCACCATATAGAACAGGGGAAGCACTTTTTGAAGGAGGTTTGTTCTCCTTGCCTCACAGGTGGTAGAAGGACAGGAATTCCTGCAGGACATGGCATTTTCCAGTGTTTTTTGTTATGGGAGGAAAATCTGCTTGTAGCTGTACCTAATCTGTAAGCCACTGTCCTGCTTGTGGTTTTCTTTTCTGTTGTAGCTACATAGGAACATAGCTTTATCTCACCATTTTTCTTGCCTATTGCTTCACTCCCAAATAAGCAGGATCATCAGGAAGATTTTTGTAAACGGTGCTTGATGTATTAGAAGCTCACAAGTTCCCTCTTATTCTACAGCTTTCCAATGACGAAGAGATACATAATGTTGGCACCTCCCTGACATTTGGTTTTGGAACCCTGGCCTGCTGGATTCAGTCTGCCTTGACGCTCAAAATAAACTTAAAGAATGAAGGACGAAAAGTAGGAATCCCACGAGTCCTCTTATCTGCTACTATAACGCTATGTGTGGTCCTTTGTATCCTTTTGTCTTGTCGGCTGGAAGTACAGGTGCCTATGCATAAAAAGCCTGCCTATCACTGAAGTAGAGGTTTTAATAGAGTCCTGTAAAACCTGTTCTCCAAGCATTTATGAGCACCAGGGAATCAGGGAACTGCTTGATACTGATTCCCTGAAGTCTTTGAGGGTGGTTTTCCTGCTTTACAGGGACACTGAAGCACAGAGGGATGGGGGCTTGTCCAAGGTCACTTACACAGGAACAGAGGCTGTGTCCATGTCCTGTGCCCAAAACACAGCCCCTTCTTCCCTAGTCACTTGAATTTGAGTTTTCAAAGAGTGAAGGAGTTCTCTCTTTATGGCCTAGTTCTCTCTGCCTTCACAAAATGTGATGGAATTTGGATGCATACATTTGTGTGTTCCAAGGGCTTTAAGATGCATCAGTCCTGTCACCTGAATGCATACTTGTTACACCCTACAGTCTGTTAGGTGTTAGGGATGGAAAACTGGAGCCCAAAAGGAGATTACTCTTTGAAAACCATGTCCAGAGGAGATGCGAGTTCTGTTTTCAGGTTGGTTAGTGATCTGATGTGAGACCTGGGATGGTCACTGAATTGTTCTGTAGCTTAGATATTATCCCATCTCTTTAAAGGAGAAGAACCTTGCTTACCCTCCCAATGAGAGAGACACCTGGAAAGAACTTCCTGTGTACTGAATACCATAGTTCTTAATGGGCAAATTCAGGCAAGCACTTCAGTGGGTGCTACATGTGCAATTAATGTGCCTGAATTTTCTGCACAGACAATACAGGCTCATTAAAGCACTCCCCAGCACATGTCTACATATGTGCCCCTGTTGGGAGCAAACTGAGCTCAATAGGAGCAGCCCAGTACTCCTGCCATGCTCATAGGTGACTGGTAGGGGGTGGACCTGCCCCCTCTGGCCAATGCCATCGGCAGGGACCCCGTCCCCGCCACCAACAGCAGCTTCTGTGGGTGTTTGCCAGCCCTGCCTCTGCTGCTGATGCCGCTGGCAGCTTCTATGGGTACTCGCCAGCCATGTCTTTACCGCCAATACTATTGGTGGCTTTTGCAGGTGCTCCCAATTCAGGAGGCACCAGTTACCCATGCCTGCTCTGCCCCCCTGCAGCAGCTGAGGGGAGATTGGGCTGGCCCTGAGTGGGGTTGGGGGCAGAGGAGGGCAGTGACCCAGCTGGGTGGGCAGCCATCTCTCAGCCAAGTGGAGATCGGGATGCGTCCCAATCTCTACATGGCTGGGAGGCAGTGTCTCACTAAGCAGGGACAGCTCTCCCTACCCCTGTGGCCCCCTGCTGCCTAGGTTGACCAGGAACAATTCGCTTCTGGTCAGTGTCTATACATGTAGTACGGTGCATTAGTGAATGCACTGTTTTTCTAGTACCTGTATCTACAAGTACGAGAAAACGGCACATTAGACTGTAACATACTGAGCAGTAATTGCCATGCATGTTTGGATAGTGATTCTTTACTGCACATTAGATTAATCTAATGCATAGTAAAGCATCTTGGTAGATGCACCCAGTGTGAGCTTCTAGTGTGTATGTGTAAGTATAAGGACATAGTAAAGTGCTATCAGGAGCCTGAAATGTTTTAAGGACTCAGGGGCCTGGTGCCTTTTCAGCCTCAGCTGATCAACTACAATCCTCTTGTTTACACTTTCTCTACAGGTTTTGAGTATTTCACCTGCAATCTTGAGCCCTCCCTCTTTCAGCCTTCCTTCCCATTCTGCTTGTTTCCTTGACCATATTCGTTTTTCTTGTAGTCCTTAGTGGCAGTGATTTAATCACCAGGTCATCGGGCTTTAACTTCATTCATGTTCTAACCTTTGTACAGCATCACTATACATGAATTCCACACTGCAGTAAGAGGCAGTATAACAGGAGATGTCTCCTGGATTGTTATCACATTCCTGTCAAGAAACTAAACCACTGAAAGCTGTAACTAAACTTTTTAAATTCCCCTTGTTCAGAGCAGATATCATTTCCCAGGTCAGAAGAGGGGTTTTGAACACTTATTAACCATTCTAGGTGCTGTTTTACCATAAAACGATATCTAATATCAGACAAATAAAGCAACAAGACTACACCATTATGTAGAGCAATATTTAAGATTTTGCAACATCTTGGGGGAAAATGGGAAAAGAAGAAAAGATTAGAACAGAAATAAGCAATGTTCTATAAGTTTATTTCAGTAAAATTATCAGTAATTCATATTCAATTATTTCGGTCATTTTCAAAGAGGACCATTGACTTCTACTCGGAATGAGATTTGGGTTTCTTGCTCATTTTTTGACATTGGATGTATACTCCAAGTCATATCGCTTCTGAAAATATTCACCCACAGTTTAGAAGTATACCAGTTTGATGCCAAAATGGATAGCCTACCCCACTTCCAGCTACTGAAGTTTGTTTTCCGGAAGGGTTTGGCTCATGGTTTTGCTTATGTCTTGCTGATAATTTGCCAATCTAGATGCTTGCATATTTTTCTTCCAGTGGTTTCCGTTCTAAAAGAGGATGCCTATGGTTGGTATAAGATTCTGCCCAAAGGCCTGCAGCAAGTTGGGTCTGGCAAAAGAACATTTTAATTAACTACATTAATCCATCGTTTGGAGAGTCTTTTGAAAATTGTTGTTGCCATAGATGTAGTGAGTCAGTGTTGAAGTACTCTCCAAATCTGTAGAAACTCGTGTCCTAACATGCTGAATGTTATTGGAATTTGATTACTTCACACCAGGTGATTCTCCTGTGCAGAGGGCTCGTAGCACAAGATTTGCATAGCACTGAAGTGCCACTTATAAAAGTCCCGTTTGGAGAATTTGAGGTACTGGCTTTGAGCTACTCCTTTGCAGGGACCAAATGTTATCTTTGAGCACAGTTCTCAAACAATCCTATGAACAGTGGAGGAGAAAGCTGGAAACATTTTAAAACTTGATTTTGGCCACAGTGGGTGCATCTACATGAGATGCTACTTCACAGTGGTTACTGTGCATTTATTTAGTATTTAGTAAAGTACTAAATAAATGCACAGTAACTGGAGTTATTGCACAGTAGTGCTTTATGTATGTCTGGTGAATGTCTCTGAAGTAGTCTACTGCGCAATAGCCTAATAATAACATGCAGTTAATGTATTAGCAGTATTACTTGGCTGCTGTGCAGTCAGCATCTCGTGTGTTCAGTGCTGTTTACTCAGATGTGAGCTGTGACTGCTTCTCAACAGCATAAAGTTGGGGGAAAATTTTTCAAGGTAATTTTGATTGTGATAAAAGCTTGACAGAATTTAGTGATTTCAGTTATTTGTTATGTAGCTTTGATGTATTGGACAAATGTTAATTTTGTGGGGGAGGACCATTTTCTATGCACTGGAAAATAAAGTTCTCAATGGGTGAATATAAGCTAGAGAAATAGGTTCTAACTTACTTTTGTGATGGATCTAAGCATGAAGCTGTGTGGAAGACTATTCATTACCAGCTGGGAACTTGCAAAGTTTTTACTAAGGTGAAGATTACACAGCAGTATTCTAGAAGAGGCAGTGGGACAAGAGGTTGTCTGAAAGCAAAGCAGGAGATCCCCGCCCTCCCCCACCCCCCAGTGTTTGAAGGACCTTGTTATACTAGAGAAGTCCCCTGATGTGGCTAGAACCTCTGCTTCTTAGGGGTCCCACATATTTTAAACACATGTAATTGAACCCCCAACCTGGTAGTTTTCATACTGGAGATGGGACTGGAGTGTAATAGAGGAGAGTTAAATTTAATGTTCAATGTCATCAGCATTCAACACAGCAAGGAAAACTGGCAGGGGTGCAGTAGGTATGTCCACATCATTTTCATGATGGTCCTGTAGAGGGCTGGTTTCAAATACTCTTCAACCTGTAAATACAGTGGTGAAGTCATAAAATATAGATACTGGTCCTTCCCTTTTTTTTTCTGGAGTTCCTTGGGTTAGGGACAGACATTACACACACACTGGTTTAAGTGCTCAGAAACTGGTTTAAACCTGTAACAGAACAGTTATTCAGTGCACATAAACCAGTTTCAAAATGGCTGAAACTGGTTTGAGCTAAACGTGGTTGAATGTAGTATCAAACTTAAATCGGTTTGACCCAAATCAGTTATGCAGTGTCTGCCCAGACCCCTTGCTTGTTTAACTTAAACCAGACACCCTCAGCATCTTGGCATGCTCTCTGGGCTGAGCAGGGCTCTCTGCTCCACAGTAGAGCTGGCTCCTCCCCTCTGCTTCCTGGCTGCAGCTCCCGCACAGACAGAAGCCTGCTTCCCCCCTCCCCTCACCACTTCCTGCTAAGCAGAAATTCCCCCCCTCCCCTCTGCCTTGCAGAGAGGTGTATGTGTATTAGCTAGCAGACCACATGCTGGCTATGGTCTGTGCTGAATCAAAAGGCAGAATCAACAGGTAGCTGGTAATGTCCCTTTGTTTTCTTAATGGGGTGATAAACACTGTTATCAATTACCTGCTGGGCTAATCAGAGTGTCGTGTCAGGGTCTGGCCATCCCCTCAGCTCAGTTCTGCAGAAGGGAAGGGAGGGCTGCTCTAGTGCCCCCCCAGCTTCTAGCTTGAGCCACTGCAGCCATGTGCCTGCATGTCTGGGATGCCTGCCCAGTTACAAACCAGTTCAGCCTAGCCAGGTTGGACTAACCTGCAAAGATTGAATCAGTTTAGGCTCAGGGTTTTTGAATGTCTGTGTCTAGCCCTGAGGTGTAGGTAGGATTTGAAGCATCCTTGTTATCCTCATCAGAAATGCTGCTACATCTGACAGGTTTGCAGATGTGATAGGCCTGTCTAATTTTCTGCCTGTTGAACCCTTTTCCTGGTTCTTCACTAAAAGCCTTTTTCCAATTGCAAGCTGGTTGCCATTGCCCAATAGTTTATCTATAAAATTGGATGCAAGAGGCTATCAACCCAGTATACTTCATCCTGTTTGGTGCTAGTGCTACTTGAGAGTATTTGCCTTGACAGGTTATTTCCAGATTTCATCCTGATGGCCCAAGAGATCCATATGCACGCTGCCAGGATCCAGTGGGGTTTGGTGATGTGCTTCCTCTGCTACTTCGGCACCTTTGCAGTGGAGTTCAGACACTACAGATTTGAGATTGTCTGCTCCGAGTATCAGGAAAACTTCCTGAGCTTTTCTGAAAGCCTTTCGGAGGCGTCCGAGTATCAAACGGATCAGGTGTAGAGCCTGCCTTTGTCAGGGTAGCAGGCTAGCGTGGTCGCATGATTTAACTCATGACCTCATTACACTTTTTTGATGAGTTCATTTTTCATGTATAATCACAGTCGTATTGCCAAAGGGCTTTGAGGGTGGTTGCTAAGGGCAAAACAAAACACAAGTATCTATCTGATCAAAAATGGAAAAATGAGAGAAATTGCTATGTTTGTGTGCTACAGACACCTCTTTCTCTGCAACCTGTGTCCTAGTCATAATACAAATGCTGAACAGTCACTCATCATAATACTACAGTATCAACCCCACTGTACAGATGGGAAAACTGAGGGAAAGGACTTCTCCAGCACCACAAATAGAGTTAGGATTTAGTACTCAGGATCTGCTGACTCCCTGCCCTGCTCTCAGACCTCTGGACTGTATCTAACATTTCAACTGCATTTTTTTCCTTTACCTTGTTGGACAGGGGTAATTGGATTGCACAGTGAGAGAGAACTGCTGGCTCCTTAACTGGTTTTATGCCGTGTGAACTTGGAACCAGTCAGCAGAAGAAAATGTAAACATACTGATCCTTACTACAGGCACTTCTGGTTTGGAAGATAGTTAAAGGTGAGACCTTGTTTGAGGAAAACTAGACTACTGAGAATGTAGCAGAACACTAGTCAGTTATAGTCATCAGCTGATGTCCTTGTTGGTATGGGACAAGAGTGGCCCACAGGCACTAAAAAGAAAACACAAAAAGCAGCTGTGGGGCTTAATCTCTGCTACTTCAAGTTTATGCATTGGTTTGAACAGCTGGGGCTCGAGTAAGCAAGCAGTGCTAAGTGAAAATGTGAACATTCATTCTGCCTAGAGGGGACCTGGAGAGGCTTTTTAAAATTTATTTTTAGTGCTTCCATAAGATACTGTGTATAGTAGTCAAAAAGCTGCTTTTGTTGCCATGCCTAAGTGGCAAGAGAAACCTTGAATAGCAACCCTGGCTCATGGATGGTCAGTGTTTAATGTAGAATATGTAGGATGTAGGCTTATTTTGCTGCTTTATGCACTTACAAGGGAAATTCCCTCCTTGGCAGAGTCTGGCACAAAGGACAAAGCTGAGCCCTACATTACATCTTATTTAAGGCCTAGGCATCCAGGTATGCAATGGATTCCATGCTACAAAACCTCACTGAAGTCTCTGTGAGGACTCCTGCAAGATTAGGGCCTTTAGGATTTAGGCAGTGCACAGACCTTAGATTACAGTATTCATAGGAGCTTTCTCCCGTTCCTTAAAAGAGGGAAACCACCTGCCCATTGTCTCAGTTCTGGAGCAGATTTTTTGTAGCCTAGTTTTAAATTATAAGGCTGGTTGGAGAAAATGGAGAATTTTTTTCACCTGAAAAAGTTTGATTATATATATTTTTTTCAGTGACACAGAAATCTTAGGTCTGAAAACCAGATATTTAAGAGGAAACACTGACGTGGTGGGTTTGAGTTGTTGTTCAGGTGACTAAGCCCTGTTTTGCTCTGTGGGCCAGATTCAAGCTGGAACTTTTATCTCCCTGCTGAGCCCTCATGGTGCCTCATGTAGCCCACTCAGAAAATGAGCGAGTGAAAATAGGGGTGTAAGACGCATGAATTACAATTTGCATGAGGCATGCAGTGTTCCTCAATCACAAGATTATCAGTTGTGTGAGTTAGGCCTTTTGATTAAAAGTCAACATTCCTTGCTGAAACAGATTTTGATGGAAAATTTCCCACTGGCCCTCTTACGCTGTTTTATTTGGGCCAGTTTTGTCTTCCATTGGTATAAATCTAGAGTAACTCCACTGAATGGAGTATTTACACCTGATTACAGAATCTGGCTATTGGGTATTATCTTAAAATAACAGTACTAAAAAGAAAAAAAGGCAGGAAACTTTCTGAGAAGGGAATGTCCTTGGGGACAGCATGAAAAAAGTTTATTTGTAATGGTTTTACCAAGCTATGGTGGAAAACTTGCAGCTGGTTTAAAGCCAATACAGGTAACTTTCCTTTTGTCAGTTAGGGGAAGGTGAGATAGTAAGAACCAGACATACATGGGGAATCACACACACACGTGCATATTGAACAGAGAAGCATAAATGTTTTTGTTAAAAGGTGTTTTACTGTAAATAGTCCACTGTGACATTTTTTTTTAAAATCAAATGCTTTTGTTTTATTTTGTATTTTGAAACTTTCTCAAAGGAAAAATAATGAAGTTTGTGATTTTTTTTCCTTTTACTATATGCAATCCAAGCTGCATTTCAGCTGCTTGGTGATATACTGTACATTTCTTAACGTATTTCTAATGGCACATTTCAGTACAGCTGAATGATGACTGATACACACTGAAACATGACCACAAAATAAATTTCTTTTATGGAGAAAATGAAGTTGTTTTCCCCCTTTCTTTTTCTACATAGTTTCCTTACAAAAAAAGGAATAAGGTATGGTCAGGTATTTGCTGGTGCAAATAGATGCTAATTAGGTTCAAGGACTATTCAACCATTTAGATACAGATCCAGTATTAATTGGTGCTAATCTGGTTGAGTTCCAGCCTTCAAGAGCTGTTTGCAAACAGGGTGGGGAAACCCCCAGCCCTGCCCAGAGTGGGTGGGGAAGAGCAGGGCCTGAGGCACTCAGTTGGCCACAGCTCCTCTCAGCTCAGCTTCCTGGAGCCCGAGGTAAGTGGGGCTTGCAGGGGGTTGGGAGGGCTGGGGAGTTGTGGATCACAGCTAGGAGGCATGCCCCCACCCAAGCAGGCAGAGTAGTGGGAGAGCCAGCTCCATGCTGCTTTTGCTGCAGCTGCCTGCTGTTGGGGGCAGGGAGCTACGGACTTGGGGCCTTAGCCCCATAGCCCTGGCAGCTGGGGGCCCCCTCCAGCAGGGCTGGGGGACAGGGGCTGTGGGTGGGGGCAAGAGGCACAAGTAGGTTGGGGTGGGGGCTGTTGTGGGGGCAGTGAGGGGCACCAGCAGGGCTGGGGTGGAGGCTGCAGAAGGCTTTTAATAACGGATTTTGGGTGGTTTTATCAGAGAATTTGCGATTTATTTATGTATTTATTTTTATCAGAGAAAACCAGGATCCCTGCTCATAAGTATGATGCAGTCATGAAAAAATGTTAGGGTGCATTGAGTGGAATATTTTTAGTAGAGACATGGAAGCATTAGTATCAGTGTATGAAGCCCTGGTAGGATTCCATTTAGAATATTGTGTGCAGTTCTTGTCACATGTTCAAAAATATTAATTTAAAAAAGGAACAGGTAAAGAGAAAGGGTACTAGGATGGTTAGGGGAATGGAGACCCTGTCTTCTGGGTGGAAATTAAAAAAGCTTGGTTTGTTTAATTTAGGAAAATGAAAATTGAGATTTACTTTTTAAAAATGTATTCATGGAGCACAATAATCAGGGCGGGAGAAGAGCTATTTAAATTAGAGAACAATGAATGAATGATGGAATTTAGAAGGCTTCTAACCAGTCAAGGAATTAAATTTTGGAATGGCTTCTTAGAAAAAGTTGTGGTAAGGACTCTGAATTGCTTCAAGATGGAGCTCTAACTTTGTGAAAGGGGTAGTATAACAGGATAGTGGTCTTTTTTGAAGCAGTCATCAGAGCATGCTATATGTGCAATCTCAAGTCCTTAGTACTTTCATGGAACTGTTTAAAGGAAACACAGTCTCTTTGAGAAATGTCTGATAATCCTATACCTCATGGCTTTTGTTAGTCACCTGAAGAGCCAGGAAGAATATATATATATATTTTTTTTACCATAAATACATTATTTGGTGTGTGGATATATATCCTGAGCTGCCTTCTGAAGCATTGGAAGTTGGCAATGGATAGAGGTGGCAGATCGGCTAGAGTGCACTCCTGGTCCCTAGAAACGTTTTAGGTGTCTAGCTGGGGGGTCTTGCACATGCACTCATTGAAATCAGTCCTCATATTTAGGGTCGCGTTTTTTTTTCTTACAATCAGATTAACAAGGATCATTAGACACAAGAATTTGCTTTCCTCTCTAGAATGGGATTCTCCAAGCATGTTTACTTGTGGCATGTTGCTGAAGGGCTTTTTCATAGATGATTTGTGGTAGTGGTGTGTAACAGGATTGTAGCAACACATGGTTGCCTGTGACTGTGGGGACTGGACTGTGTGGCTCAGCGGGCCCCTCCCAGTTGTATGTTTCTTATTTTACCATCAGCTGCAATATTGAATCCTCTTCAGTTCACACCTAATCTACAGACCATAAGCGGTACATCTGTCTGACGTGTGTGATAGTGAGGTGTAGTTGCCTTTCCAGAGCTAATGCTGTAGTCTGCCTTTTCTCTTATTCCTAATTTTTCTAGAAAAGTGTGTTGCTCTCCTCCCTAATCATTTTGTTCTTTCTAGTCAGATTTCTTAGGAAGACAATATTGACTGAGATCTTGGCAAATAAAGTAGAAATTATAGTTAAACAATTCTGGGTTTTTTTCTTTTTCTCTTGGTGAGGAGAGGGAGTTCCCTCGCTGTAGTTTAATGTATTTCATTTCCAACTTCTTCATAAAGGGCTTGCTGCAGGCTTGTGCTTTTTTCCTGCTTTTGAGATATGGGTCAGTATGTCCCAGAAGGTCTTCAGCACTAAATTAGAAACCTTCAAATATTCTGTTGAGTAAGGACACATCTCTGATGTAGGGTAGGTGCCTCTTGGAGACCTTACATCTGAGAGAGCAAAGGCTTCTCCTGCTTGCGTGCAGCTTTGCCAGTAGGAGGGAGATTTCTCTTTTAATTTTTTTAAAAAGAAAAAAAAAAGTAGGAGACATCAAATCTTATCCCTCCGACACTGATCTCGCCTTTAAATCATCTAAATGTCCCTTCCTTTGCATTTTGTACATCCATTTGTACAGCCACTCTTCACATGTGGAGGTAGTACCACTTAGTGGCTAGCGAGCTACAAAAAAAAATGCATAGCAGTGGTAAATCAGTTCATTAAGTTCTGGGCTGTACCTGTTGTTGACTGCTATTAATAGGTAGCCTATTTCCTGCTCACATCCTTGAAACACCTGGAGAACTCCCACCAAAACAAAAAAAGAAGTATGAGTTCAACACACAAATACCTCTGCAGCAGAAGACTTAGCTGGGCTGCAGAAAAGAAAGAAATAGCATGTTATAGGTAAGAAAACCCTTCCACAAATGTAGGGGCAGCATAAAAAGATGCTGAGAGTTGTACTTTGGCCCCAATAAGACAGTGAAATGACAGATACTAGATGGTGTTAGGCATTAATAAGTCAAAACTATGTTTTATTCACCACAGTAGGAAATGCTACATGAGCACCTTGTACAAGTCAGCACAGTTTAAGCAGTGCTGTTCCATAGTTGTGTTTTTTTAACAAATTTGTGGTCAGTAAACATAGTAGAAAGTGACCATTGTGAAGTATTCCTGTTAAATATCTATTCCCAGATGATCTGGGTTATAGGGTAGGGAACCAATTTGTAGCCTCTTGAGAGTCTTCAGGCATTATTGCTAAAAATACTACAAAGATAAAATCTGCTCTAGCATGCAGCAGGGTCTGGAGCTCAATGTTGCACTGTATTAGTACATGTGGGTTTATCTTTATATTTCTTTAAAAAAAACCCTATAAATAGCCTAATTTCCTTGCTAGGCTTGCAGTCTGCCTCTGTACCTTATGGGTGGTGTTGTAGGGTTTAGATAATGTTGTTCACTCACTTCAGGCTAAAGAACTTCTTTGTTGCCAGACTGTGACAAATCAAAACCACAGTATCGTGGTTTATATGTTGTATTTAACTTTGGTTATTCTGAACATACATGGTCTAACTTATTAGGGAAGTAAATTGACTTAATTTAACGTTTTCTCCTTACCCAGAAAATGATTTATTACCCGTTAGCAGAGAGAGAGGCATTTCCTTGTAAGAGCCAAAAGTCAGCTGGAGTGAGAAATGCTTTATTCACAGAATGTTTTATTTGTAAAGATGGCACACCCTGTTTATACGTTTTCAAAACTAGGTAGCTGGTAGAGTTTTCCTCTGGTAGCAATTCCCCTGTTAGGGGAGCTAAGCAACAGAAACTTTTTTACATGCTGCTTCCTCAAACTGCTCACAACTCCAGCTGACTTCACTTTGTAGGCCTCAGTCTTACTGCTCTAGGAATCCCACCTAAAATACACTGATCTCATCATCTGAACAAGTCATGTATGTCATACCTATTTAAAAAAGCAAAACACTCTTATTACCAACATAACTAACCAGGGCGAAACGGTCAATTTCATCAGCCACAGTTTAGTCTTCTAGTCACGTAAAAGTTCTAAGGAGAGGAGGGCAGGCACAGTTCACTGAAAGATGCAACAAGACTGTAATATGATTTCTCATCATCTGTTAATCCTGCATTGCCTGGTCTGATGACCACAGCCACATGCATATCTGCTTCTTCTGCAGCATTTGCCTCTAGAAAGAAGAGAGAGAATTTAGGTAACATGAAATGTGGCTCTCCAGTGCACAGACCTCCTATGCTTCTCAGCTTTAGAAGGCATCCCAAAAATTTTAACAAGATTAAAGTGAAACCAGGTCTCTCCCCATAGCAATGCAAGTACTGCAGAGAGCAACAGACTGAAAACTGCACTCTAACAGGAGTGAGTGGAAGGCAAGGGTGGTGGCATACCTACTAGTCTTCTCTGTTAAATGCCCCTTCAGAGAGGACAGGCTTGTTTGCTGTCATAGCACCAACTATCTGGTAGAGCAAGTACTAGTACATCTTACAAGGGATGTGGCCAAACTGTAGAGTCTTCAGTGACCCTAACATGACCTCAGAAGTCACTGTCCCAAAGAGCAGAACAGTTTCTCCTTGCTGAGGATTGCTACAGGCTCCTCCCCTTCCCTTAGAGCCCCATGCTCTGCCCTATTCCCCTCTCCCTCAAAACTTATTTTTGGTTAGTAGCATTCAGAGCCCAGAACTCTGCCCAAGCACTTTCCACATTCTTGTCAAGCTAAAATTCCATGCTTCATTCAGGTGAGTCTGAAGTGGTGCTTAGGCCTTTTGCATGATCCTGGCACCAGCCCAAGCCTGCTCGGGAGGCAGGAAAGAATTATTTCACACTGCCTCTTTTCCTTGCCTCCAGAGTGGGGATCATCTAGGACTGGATGGGTTTTGGTTTTTTTTTTCCTGTGAGGTGGGCAGATGCTGACTGGCTGAGGTGAGCTGCTGCTTACAAAAGCTTATGCATCTCTGATTCAGCCTATAAGGTACAAATCTACCCTGCCTACTGCCTGGTACAGGTTTAGCCAGTGTAGTGTGGAGAGGCTGCCTGCTGCCAGGACTAAGCTTATGCAAAATTACTTCCCTCTTCTGAATCCCCAATTCTTGCAGGGTTCCCAAAGGTAATGGTGTATTTTGAAGAAAAGCTATTTGTTAAGACTCACCTGGCTGATGACTCGTACACATACTGAGGAAACAGCATGCTAATTATACAGGGACTTGTTAATGGTAGTGCTAAGCATCCCTTCAGGATTTTTGTTTTGTCCTCTACTTCCCATTTTCTCTAAAGGTCTGTGGTACTGACAAATAGACCTCTGTTGCCTAATTTTAAGGCACCTTAAAACACATGAAAAGACTTGTTCTAATCCAGTGGTTCTCAGCCTTTTTAGGCTTAAAGCACCCATTGAAAAATGCCAGCTCTCAGCTTTCATAGTCAACTCCTGACTATGGAAAAATAACAGAGCAATTCTGTTGTAAAGAACTCAGACCACAGCATATCAGAATGGGTTCCTATCTGAAATCTCTAGGTTTATCTTAGGTATGCAAACACTTACACAATTCCCAATATTCTGTGGCACCCTTAATTTCATGGCACCTTAAGGTACCGTGGCACCCTGGTTGAGAATCAACATTCTAATCTGTTACTTGGGCATTATGCTGGCTTAAACCCAGATCTATATTTCTAAAAGGAAGAAACGCATGGTGAAGGGTAGGGAACTGTTCTATGTTTTTTGCAACTGACAAGTTCACTTTCACCAACCATCCACTTTGCACGTCAGAGCAACGCACAAAGTGCAGAGGATCAGGCCTACCACTCTTTTAGTTTGAGGAAATCAATGTTTCCAGTAACAGAAAACACTTGCTTCTCTTGCCTGGATTGAGATGTGTATCAAATGATGAGATGAAACTTAAAGGGGCATCCCAGTGGATGTAAGGGCTGAGCAAGGATTCTTGTAGGCCTCTCCAAGTGGCTCTTGAGGGGCTCATTACCTAATATAGCAAGTAAAGATCACATTTTATCCTGGCTGTAATGTGGGAAATGGCAGGAAAGCTCAACCTCTTACCCTGAGTGACATCAGTCAGGAAGAGAATGTTATCAGTTGAACATCCAATACTTGCTGCAATCCTCTTGTAACTCTCACTTTCTACCTTGTGACCTATCTTGGTATCGAAATGGCCGTCAAAGAGCTGAAAAGTTAAAAGAGAAGCAGCTTTGTAGGAAGATGTTATTCTAGAAACCAGAGAGAAACTGTGGCCTTAATAGGTTTCCCTCTTGTTCCCACCATGCAACTAGAAGAATTCAACATGTAGGGCTAAGCTGCATGGTTGAACAGGGGATATGATGCTGTCTGTGCTGAAATGGTAAGTATCTAGAGCTCTCCAGGTATGGAAGCCTAACCAGCAGCTTTATTTTTTAATTGCCTTTCGTTGAATATGATTAAGGCAGTACCTTTATGAGCCTTGTGAAAGTGGAGTTAGGTTTGCTGCACACCAATCCTTAGATTTCTTATGAGGTTTATTTACAGGGGTGGCTTAAGAAGGGAGGAGTCTGTCCCCAAAAAACTCTTTCAGTTGTGCTGCCTGACACTGTTTCAAATTGGTAGTGCCCTTGCTGATGGGAAGAGTGCAAAACAGGAACTGAAAAGGACAACTTAAGGACAGTCTCCCAAACTATGTATGGCCTTTGATTGACTAAGTTCAACAACTGCAGCTCAAGCTGGTTTCTCATTGTTCCACCATCTTACACTTTTCTGTAATTTGGTACAGCAGAAGAGACTAGGAATGCCTTGTACTTCAAACAGAACTGAAGGAGATCACTGCCCCACCTCTGGGAAGGGGTCATTATCCCTGTGTTGCAGATGGAGCAGCTTTAAATGAGGCTATAATCTTATCTACCTCTAGAATATCACCTTCTGTAGAGTATCCAAACAGAAGCTTCTGTGCCTCCACGCTCCCTGAAGAATAGATATACACTTTCATCCCTGCTTCCCTCCACTTTCTGATGGCAGGAACCACATCCTCAAAGACTCTGCAGAAAAAGATATTGTCATTATCTTAGTAACAACCTGCAAGGGACTGAACAAGACAAATACAGCACAGACTATGTGAAAAAGTTTCTTTCTATGACTGTTGATGTAGAAACATAATATTTGGTTGTTTTAAAGTTGCCCACTGCTTCTCCGTTGAGGAAATTACTTCAGTAGCAAACAATATACTTTACTTCAACCTTAACAAATGATCCATTTTGACAGCTGCAAAGAAAGTAGCAACAAACATGTGTTTCAGATGCCTGGCAGAGGCTCCTCTGGTCCATTACACTTAAAAGGCAGAGGGAAAAACATTCTGAACTCAACAGCCTGGTGACTTGTTTTTAGGGAAGGAGAGAGAGGGAAGAGGGTTAAGAAAAAAATGCTCAACCTTCAGGTTTTGAAGACTGTTTGTCCAGCAGAATTAATACCCTTTGCTTTACTTTCAAGCAGTTGTAGCAAGCTGTTCAGAGGTGGATTCTGCTGGAGAGAATGAACCCTTCCCATTTAAGGATCTGAACAGCTGAAGCAGGTTATGAGCAGGGAAATGAGATGATGCAGCCACAGGATCTATCAGAGCAGTGTTACAAACTATTGGGGTGAAGAAAAAGAGCCAAGGGAAAAGGACTCCTGAAGGAAGGGAAGACGTTACAGTAATTGTTCTGAGCCAGATTAATCCCCATCTTAACTCTGCAGTAGCTGAACCAGAGATGAAGCTATGCCAAATTCTATCAAGAACTGAGCATCTCAAAACAGGGTCCAGTAGAATGCTGAAGGTTGGCAATGGTGTTTTCATCTTAAGCCACCCCTGCCCCCTTGCGTGAGCCTTTCCTTGACCATCCAGCAGATGGCAGTGCAGCATCTCTGCATCAGCAAACATTCCTCCTACACAAGAGGCTCCAAGTTTCATCCTTCAGCTGGTTTCATAGTTGGATCAAGGTGCTTCATGTTGTTTCTCTTACCAAATTCACAGTTAAGAAATCAGTTAGAAGCTAACTCAACTAGCTGTTTTTTTAGCCCTGCAGAATTAGATTTGGAAGCTGTGTAAAGGGAAAAAGAAGGGGGAAGAAATAAGTAGCAATGTGTCATGCTGATAGAAGCCTCATTCTCTGCTGCATGTTTCACTGGACTGGAGCACCTATGCACTCATGGATTAGAGCCCCAGCAGGCTAGATGCTACAGAAACCCAGAAGGAGATGACACTCCCTGCCCTAAACAGCTTTATAAAGTAAGTATAAAATGAGGCAGACAAGGAACACAAGGTAACAGACTGTCCTGTTCAACACGTAAGCAGTGGCCTCAGCCCAGTGGCTGTAGCATGCTGTGTAGGTATCGCATCAGAGGAGAGTTTTAAGGAGAGATCTGGGGGATGTCTTTTCAGGAAGTGGGGGACAGAACATGAAGGCGCTTGCTTAAAATGGAAGCAGCTGCCATCAGTGATGATGGCTGCCATCATGGGCAGTGAAGCCAACAGCTGGTACTCTAGAAAATCTGAGAGAGCTAGTAGGAAGCACCAAGGCCAGGAAAGATTTTAAAAAGCAAAAGCAAGTACAGAAACATATGTCTGATGCAAAGGAGAAGCAGGAAAGGGACACAGCAACAAGCCAGGAAAATGATCTTTGCAACAGCAACTTGGGTGTTTTCACACCTGTGCCACTTAATCAGATTGCCAGGTTTTTTTACACCCACTATGCCTTGGGGTTAATAAACTACACAAGATGCAAGACAGTTTGCATCTTGGGTAGTTGCGATTGGATCTGTAGTTTGCCACTGGCTCTGGCAAAGGATCAGGGCAATCGTAAGCCCACAAGAAATAGGACCTGTGAACAGATGGAAAAGAACACTCTATTTCTGAATATCTCTGTCCACTACTCTGATAGTAACTGCATTCCCTCCTTAAATCTCCCCCAACTAGTTTTACTGCTACCATATGCTCAAAACTACTAATGTGACCCAGGAGGGTCTCCACAGGTTTTTTTTTCTTTAGAAGAATAGTCTAATATCTTGAAAGGTTTGGTTCCAGATAGCCACAAGTGGTTCAAAAACATCACACTCTTTAAAGTTAAACTGGGAGAATCACATACTTGATTTTCAACCTCCCTCTTTAAACAAAAGAATCAAGGCTTCTACCATTTACATAAGAGATTATCATCTGTGGATTCACCAAATGTTACAAGATGGCCATGCCTAATTGTGGGAGCAGAACTGTCTTGCTCTTTAGCTCCCTACCATGCATTTTCCTCCCAACTATTCCATTCCCATTGTGTCTTTCCCACTGATCCTGCAACAGTTTCTACGATCTTACCTTGTTGTTCTGCTTATTAGCAAAAAGAAGCAGAAAGCACAATATGTGAGTAGATAGATACAGCAGAACCTGGTGTACTGAGAATGAAGAAATGTTCCTTGCCCTCTTCAAAAGTTTTTCTTTCATGCTAACTGGGACAACTGCTGGAAATCCAAGGTAATTTTAAAGCATCAGTCCCAAGTTAAAAATCTCTATTGCACACAATTGATTTTAGATTTTGCATTCAGGTTGGAAGGTAGCAATGGCTGTACTTGGTTCCTTGACAAAAATATTTGATTTTGACCCCAGTACTGGGAGTTTTCCAGGCTCGTTTTTCAGATTCAGCAGTAATTTATATATATATTTTTAGACCACAACACATGGCTAAGACCTCAACATCCCTTATAGCTGCTCAGCCTCAATACATACACACAGGAGACTTTGTTTAGCAAAATATAGCCAGGGTCTCCTCCAAGGAAAAACTTCATACACAGAAGTTACTCACTCTCCCTTCACTCGTCCAGTTGTATAAGCTGCCCTCCACATGTGACCCTGCAGCTGTTTCAATGCTGTGGTTTTTCTGTCTAGAGACATCTGCCAGCGCACATTGTCTACTACAGCCTTGATAACCCGCTCTGAATCCTCTTCTCCAGTCTCAGTTTCTGGGGGAATAGGCACTACTCCAGCCAAGTTAGAATCCTCTTCAGCCTTGAAAATGCAAACCAAAAAGAAAAAGAGAGACGTGACTCCTCTCACAGCAACTGGCAATTGGAGACCTGATTTGGGATGCATTCTGAACCTCTGCATAAGTCCAGCCCTATTCAAGACTCCACTTAGACAAGCAATTAACTTCAAGCACACAGTCAATGGGGTTTATGGGGGTACCTGGTGAAGTGCTTGTGGGAATATTTACCTAGACTAGGCCTATTAATATTAACATATACTTCAACTGCAGTTTTAATGGCTCAGTTCTAATGCAATTAAGGATGCTGAGTAAGGTTGGAAAATCAGTAGTTTAATGAGGAGCATAGTCTCATTCTACATTTAACTGCTACAAACTTAAAAAACAAACAAACCTAAATGTATGTTAAGCATTTTATAACATTCAGAAAGCCACAAGAGGCGGCAGCATCATCTATGTTTTTGTCCTGGCTGTACTGCTAATTCTTTCTTGGATGAAGATTGAGGCTTTTCTGACTTGAGGTTCATCATTGACTACAAAGGGAACTTTAATTCTGACCCACTGAAGCACTTAAGTATATCCTTAACTTAGAGCACATGATCATCCCAATGGGTAGTTCCATTGCCTTCAAAACCAGGATATGCTTAACTGCTTCCCTGGCTCAGGACCGGAGTACTCAGACCTATTTGCTTAGAACTATTTCCTAAAAACATGTCTGGAACCTCCAAGAAGAGCTTTCAGAAAGAATGTTCTCAGCAAGACTAGAAGGGGCTGGGGTGGTGCGGGTGCTAAGATGCATGGTTGACAGCCCGCAGATTGCAAGTTTGAGGCCAAGCAGAAGTGCTCATAGTGAGGCCCTGTCAGATTCCAATGAATCTGCAAAATCTACTAAATACCTTGTCACAAGGACACAAAAAAGGAAGGAAGATATAGAGTGACTATATCCAACTATAGAAGAGAAAGAGACAGTTTCCAATGCTGCTTGAGTGCTTTTGCTAACATTTTGGAACTCCAGCCAGGTGGTTATACCCATCTAGATTTTTATCCAGTTTCTCCACAGCACCTCTATTGCATGTTCCACCAGTTATCAAAGGATGATGCTCCTCTGGAATCTACTCTCTAGTTGAGAACAAAAATTGAGGCAATCTGTGACCTTTAAAGAAAGGTGTTAAGTTTTACTGACTTTCGGCAATGATGGGAAGATGTGTACTAAATTCTCCTTAGATTAACCTGCAGGTGGGGATCAGCATCTATTTCAGTATGATGTTGGTCAGTGTTTGTGAATTGTAGGTACACGTGCATTAAGAATATTTGGTGACTGCATTCTATAGATCCAAAAATAAGATCACAAGGAAGGTAAGTGCTCTTCAGGGGCAATCTAAATCTTCCCATGACTTCACTTTGTATATGATGCTATTAGAGAAGTAATCATTATAACTCTGAATTCATGTAAAGGCAACAGTAGAGAATGTGGTTTCAATTACTCAACCTGTTTCCTCAGAAGGCTGACGTCCTGTTGGCACTCCTCCTCTTCCCAGTGTGCACGCAAATACTCCTGGACATTATCTCTGATGTAAGGAAACAAAGTGTCCTAGTAACGCACAACACAAAACACACACGACTCGTTTAAACTTGGTCATACACAAAGGTAAGTTTCCCTTAAAGGGACAGTGCATTTGTGATTATTTTCTTAACGCTGCTCAGCTTGTATAATCTGAGTTTTGGTGAACAGTCGTACAAAGTGAATAAAATGCTCAGTTGTTAACGGGAGCCAAACAGTAATCCTGGTAGAAGGAGAGATCCCAGTGGGAGTACAGCTCACCTTGTTCGGGGCAAGTGCCACCATTCCTCAGACAATATGAAAACATCATAGAGATGGATATTCTTTTAAAATGTACAGTGAAGAGACAAAGAAATTAAGGGGGGGAGGGGGCTAAACTACGATTTCCTACAATAAATCTTTTAAAAAAATATATATATATATTTTGCACTCTCACTGATGTGTAAAAAGCCAACAAGAAACTGAGTGATAAAACAATGAAATAGTGAAATGATCAAGTGAACTGGAAACCATGCATAATTTGCCCCCTTCCTCCCCGCTAGCCATTTTCAGTGGCAGTTATTTTAGGTGTTGTTTGTACCACTTGTGCAAGTAGGTACAAAGCTTCCTGAAAGAAATGTAATATTCAAATTGATGGTATTCCCTTGGCCCTGCTAGTGAATGCATGTGGTTTCATAATTACTTGTCATTTCTTTAATATTAACAGAGATGTCAGCTTAGAAACAGCAAGACCAATGCTAGCAAAGAACGAAAAGAAATGTCACATCTGACAGCTTAATGTATGTCTGGGGAAAATTATCTTTCCAATGGCACATGACATGACCTCTGGCTCCTGAAAGCACGAGTTCAAGGCTGACTGCTTTCATACTCAGAATTGACAAGTTACGCTATTTTTTTCAAAAGACCCCTTGTCCTTACAAACGTTATTCTAGAAATTAAATTCAACTTGTCATTTCACCTGGAGAATTAGGTATCACACAGCCTTTTAGGAAAATTTCTCAGTCACCACCTTTCAGTTTTACTTTGCAGGACTTTTTTAAAAATAAAATAAAAACAGGGTTAGAGGAAAATGTTAAAGAACTGCAGCCATCTGAGCTATTAAAGCTGAATGAAGTCAGTCTTCAAATTATGTGTTTGTTAAGAGTACCTCCAAGAAGCCCTGGTCAGGAGCTGTGGACAGAACGGCCTTTGGAAGGGAGTGACACCCAGGGAGATTTAAGACTAAGCCAGTCTTTAAAGAAAAGGCCTCATGGATTGCATCTGTTTCCTTGAATCACTTCATTCCTTTTCCAGGCCCAGCCTCCTGTCCTAGATAACATATCCCCACTTAACCCTTCCCTGTTCTTTTCTCCTATTTCAACTTTTGTAGTTCTAATCTAGTGTTTTTAGCCAGGGTGCTGCTGCATCTTGGGGTGTCTTATGATCCTTCCATGGGTGTTGTGAGGTGCCACACAACATAGTTAGCTGCTCAAACATGATTCACAAGATAAATCCAGAGATTTAAAATAGGAATCCATGGTGTTATAACATTCTGACCTGTTGTGGTCTGAATTCTTTGCAATGGAGGAATTGCTGTATTTTTCTGCAGTTAAAAAGCATGTGAAAAGTAGGCACTGGTATTTTCTGAGGGGTTACTTGAGTCTATCAAGGGGAGCTCTGAGTTTACTGAGGGTGCCTCAAATCTAAAGAGGTTGAGAACCACTGTTCTAATTCCTCAGTCCCAGCCCAAGCTACCTGCAACCTTCCTCTATCACAGTGCCTTTTACTGGTCTTGGAAGATTAGTTGGGACTCCATTTGTTTCCTAACTTAACTACAGAACTGCTTCACAAGTTACTTTTCTCAAGTCAGGCTCTTAGGTGAGACCTGACTTGCTCTTGTGCAGGAAAGGAACGTGAACTGGGCTTAGTCAGTAGAGAAGGCTAATTGCAACCAAGGGACAAACAGCAAGTAAACGATCAATGCCTTATGATATCTCTAGAGAAGCAGCACTGTCCTAGTAAACCAAGATATTGAGTCAATAAGCACACAGGTGGGGAGCGGGGACTGTGCAGGACACAGCATTGAATAATTAGAACTTGCAGGTTTATTCACCAAGTGAACAAAATGGCCCAGCCTGCTAGAAAAGCACGTTAATTGACTGAATAACTGGTGATCAAGATCTGAAAGTAGTTAAGTGACACACATGAGATTTTTTTTTTTAAAAGGGCTGTTGCCTCTTCTTTGTAAGCAGAAGCAGTTAGCAACTGTCAAAGTTTGGTGAGTGGAGTCTGGTCTAATTTTACTGCTGAACATCTTGTATGGTGGTGAGTGGACAGCTGAATGTATCAGAGTTGTTTTGTGACTAACCAGGCATGGCTTCTTTTGAAGACATCCTTTTCCTAAAGTGCTGTACGGTTACTGGAAGTTTTAAAAAAGGCATTAAAAGATGCACTAAAAAGAACCTTCCCTCTTAAACTGTTCAGCTCTTTAGTATCTGGAGATACTTTAGTATTCTCCAATCACTACAGTCTCTCATGATTGTCAAGAAAGGAATTTGTAATAGTAAATATTGGAGCTATTTAAAAAAAACAAAACCAAACCAACTAAACTGTTCAGTCTTTTATTATAAAAGGGGAAAAATAAACATAAAGCCTATGATTATATTTTTATGTCACCCTTAGGGTTGTCATTTAGACAACTGCTGCTGATTTCATTTTGTAGTTCTCCTGTTTCAGCTAAGAAGAGTTCAGCTGTAGATACTGATCAGAAAATTCTCTTTGGAGGTAAGAGGGAGAAATTTTCTGAGCTCTAACTAAAAAAGGGGAGAAACTTGAAAAAACACATTTCGCTCAACTAAAAAGATTAGAGAAAACAAGTTCTTGTTTGGATAATTTTTGCTCTTGAAAGCCCTCTGTAAATGACAGAATTGTTGAATAGTCAGTTGTTTCATTCTAATCAATTTCCCTTGTTCCTACAAAATAAGAGGGAGAGTGAGGAAGATAAAAGAATATATTCAAAAGCTCAAAAAAACTGTAAACTACGTTCCCTTGGACACTGGTGAAATGTGATAATTTGAGCTTTTTACTAATTACAATAACTCATCTAAAAAAAAAAAGGCTAAATTTCAAGCTGATGCTTTTTTGAAACAGTGTGGGGAAATTTAGGATAAGCACCATCTAAGATGCGTATATCCAAAATAGCTGATTTGTTGTTTATGTAGCCCCACAGCAAGTGAGGCTCAACTTTTCTTTTTGACATTTTTTCGCTTTTATGGTATAAAGAATAAATGGAGAAAAACCAACGTAGTATTTGTCTTCCCAAGTCTGCAAACAGCCTGAAACTGCACTAGAGAGAGGTGAAGTTTCTTCATCCCATTTATCCTGTTGGGCCAGAACCTGTGTGCTATTGATGACGACACAGGAAGGTTGATACTGACTATATTAGCTGGTCAACCTGTGGCATGGGAAACCTTCTGTGTATGACACATGGCAGATCAGGGAGAGCAGTGAAAGATAGAGCAGGGAACAGAAAGCAAAGCAGCAGGTCAGGCAGGAGAAGGGGACTGAAGTGGCACTGGGGGAGGATGTGGGGCTTAGTTTGTGGCATGCCTGCCAAAAAAGTTGGGTCTCCCTGGATTATATCATTGCCTATTGCTTTTGCAAGTGAAATGGGTTGGAATTTGCTCATGGATTGGGAAGGAGGGGTGAGTTGCTGTGGGGAAGAAGACAAGAGAAAAGATGCCCCTTATATTATTCATGAGAACAGGGGAACAAAAGACCAAGAATTGCAGCACTCATAGAAAATTAGGAGGTCATCTAGTCTAACCCCCTGCTCAAAGCAGGACTATCCCAAACTAGGTAATTCCATCCAGTCCAATCTTGAATGTAAAAATGGTTTTCCCACTGAATGAGTGGTAATGAATAGGGCAATCTTTTAGAAATAAAATAAGTACAAGTCTAAAGTTTTTTCATAAAAAAACAATTTTCCCTTGATCTTTAGGCAAACCTCCCACGAACATCAAAGAGAGGTCTGCTGTAAATGGAGGGTAGATATGAATCCATATCTTGCCCCCATAAACATCAATTTAAAATGGAGTTCTGTCTTTTCCACACAACGCATCTGACATTTTAAAAATAGGGTGTGCAAAAACCGTAAATCCTTGGAATGAGCTGAATTTCTATGTGTATGGATTTCAAGGCTCCTTCCTCATGAGACAGATGACAGGAGATTAGAATACCCTGTACATGAAAAGAGTTTGATGTATAAAATAAATGAGGTAGAACAGATTAATTATATCAGCAGCTGAGAATGTGGAAGGAAAATTAAGGAGACTACAAGCAAACTGTTGTGAAGTCTGTAATGGCTTGTGATGAGATGTACTTCAATAAAATGCCATTAACAATTCAAACTGCTTAATAAAATTCTCTTTGAAGAGTTCAGCTGAAGCCACAGAAAAGTTCTCTGACAAATCGTTATAGCAACCAGCTACAGATTAGAGAGAAATGTGGAACCCAGCAAGTTGAACTGAACAACAAGTTGATGTGTGACTACCATTCTGAAGAGAGGCATCTTAGACCTGTTAAAGAAAACGAATATTAACGGTTATAAAAGAAGGTTGTACTGAAGACCACTGTAGGTACTGTGCAGGGTGTATTTATTGGGTTTTAGAAGTACAAACATTAGCCCAGGAAGTAAGCCATTTAAAAGAAGTATTGGTAATCTGTTAGTTCAAGGTCATAAATATGTTGCAACCATTTGGAAAAGGGCACAACTGGAAGAAAGAATGGCTGGAAGAAGACATAATTAACAGTTCTTGAAAGCTATGCTGATATGTCCTCTGTTACTCTGAACAGCAGCAAGTTTGTTAGGGTAATTCTTGCTTTCTTGAAGGGAAAATTATGTTTCAGAAAGTGATCTCTTTCTGAAAAATGGCATAATAGATGTTTAATTAATGTGAACAGCTGTCTGTGGTGCCTTCACAATCTAACCAGAGTTTGTAACCAGTTAATTGTACTTCCAGGTTGTGCTGGTGTGGTTAACACTTTTTAACAGTAACCATCATGTTTCACCCTTCCTAGCGGCCTGACCTAGAACAAGCTATCTTCTGGTGACTATTTCATAAGTTATTTTGCTTTGTTGTTGTGGATCCCTAACAGGCTTATCCCAGGTCTTCCTGCATTCTAACTCTGTGCGCTACAGGGCACCACTAATGTACCCAGTACAATGGTAGTGCTGCTCTTCCTGTGCAGTTTGGGTGTACCCTCCATTTAGGGGCATTATGGAAGAGTGTGGTAGGGCATAGGCCTTTTAAGACTTTGGAAGGTGCAGCTAGCCCTGCTTACTGCTGAAGATATAGGTGGAGGGGGATCAGGCTGCTGGGCAGATCCTCAGCTGGGAGCATTAAAGAAAGGCTAGCTGAAAGAGGGAAGGGGGTGTTTGTTAAAGATGGACAACCTGAAAAGAGAAAAGTCATAACTTCCTTTGCTGAGGAGAACTTTGAATAGGAGTCAGGAACTGCTGTAGGACAGCAGGATTTGGAAGCAGCAAGGTCCAGGGTTTTTTTTTTGTCCAGTTGAAAATGTAATAAATTAGAATTGAGCAAGTGGGGAAAAATACTTGGCTACTATTTGGGACCTCTGCGGAAACAGTAAAATAGCAAACTGGGTGAATGAATAAGATAAACTTCTGAATGTATTTATAATTTTCATTATACTAAGTTTTTGTGGAAATTGGGACTTGCTTTAAAGATTCTAGTTATGATGAGTCAGTTAATGAGATAAGAAGATGTAAGAATGTTTGGCCCCTGGCAGACATTACACTTAAGACATGATTAACCAGTTAATCATGTCTTCAGTAGTAATCTAGCCATGTATCATGCAATGAATGAATGGCAAGATACAAAGGGGGAAACAAGCCACAAAATTATTTTACAGAATGTGTGAGATGATATTATGGCTGGTTTCCATCCTACTTTATACTGAACATGTGATAGGGTCCCCGCCATGCAGCCTGATGTCAGCTGTGTGGTGGGGTTGTGGGACCAGCTCCAAGGCTGGGATTGCCAATCGGCTGATTGTCAGTCTCAGCCCCAGGATCGTATCAGATCCAGTTCAAGATCAGGGAATTTGTGTGTGTGTGGGGGGGGGACTGTATTAACGGCCACTGCTCCCCGGTGCTATATTTCCTGACTTGTGGAGATCCCTGCGGGCCTCATGCAATGGCTCTGTAGGCCATAGGTTGAATACCCCTGTTCTAGAAGGTTAAGTGACCCACTGGCATGCTAAACTACACATTTTTGACTGAAAAGCTACTAGGTAAAGCAAGTTAACCAGAGCAGTAGTATCCCAAACTATTCAATCTGTCATTGCCCACAGGTCCTCTTCTTATGCAGTCTTAAAATAATGTTGTCTATACAAAAGGAGAACCACACTTGCCAGCTGTGAAGTGGACAGGAGTCTGACAGACTAGGGAATGAGACAATTAACTCATTTGAAATAAGTCACCCAACTGTTGTTGGAAGATTAAATTTTTAGGGCTGTTCTGTTCCGGGTGGGATGTAACCTGACAAATCAGAGATGGGACACTTTAATATCCAATGAGAGACATAAATAAAAATAGTCAGAACGGACGATCTAATGGCCTATTTTGACTTAATATTCCATGACTCAGTCCACCATGACCCACGATTTTAATCTAGCATTTCCAAAATTTAAAAGCTGAACCTCATTTCGGGAAAGAAGTCAATTTGTGCCCTCCACATTACTAATACGCCCACATCTTAGTTTTTAAATTGCTTGCCCAATATATCACTTCTTTTCCAGTTACTCTTCAGAGACAACTCTCCATCTTTTATGTAAAATACAGTATAAATCTTCATACTACTCTTCTCCATTTTACATTATTGGCATCTATGCTAGCACCAGTTAAAAAATGAAGTCAGTTCACAATGAAGAAAGAAGCTCTCAGAAGACTCAAATGAATATTGCAGCTTCAGATACACTTGCATAATGTTTGGAAGGTTATCTCTGCATCCACAGCCTCTTAAAAGACTTAAGTTAAAAATTAGTAACTGAAAACAGAAAACAATCTTTTGCATGTCACAATGTAGGAAATACTAACTCAAGTAATTCAGGTATACCTCTCACAAGTCACACCCAGTTATAAAAATCCATGCAAGTTATTCTTGAAACATTTTTGCCCTAGCATATACAATAAGTAGTTTGTTTAAAGTGACATTTTAAAACTATCTGCTTTTAAAAGGTTTATGCAGTTTCCTATGTTAGTATAAACCCTTTTAGCACAAATGCAGTTATACCAATAAAAAAAAGATTTTTTGTTAGTAAAACATGCAACACCAAGTGGGTTTTGCCATCCAAGACAGCTATACCATTTTAAAGAAAGTGCATTCCTATCAGTGACCAACATAGCTATGTTAGCAGAACTTAAATATAGGCCACACCTAATAAAGATTAGTAGCTGCCTGCAGTAATAGCTACCTTAAAAAGTCAACATCTTGAGTCTTTTGATGTTGATCATCTATATAAAAAAATCACAATTACAAAAGGAAAACATCTAGTTGATCGTAAAATCCCAAAATTCAATATATGAAATGGGTTTATTTTGTCTTAAATAGTGGCCTGCGAGATAAGCAGCAAAGGACTGCTGAAATTTGTTTTTCCATTCTAAAATAATTTAGCATTGTAGTTTACGGTGGTTAAACTGTCTTTTCATTACCGAAACAGCAAACAGGAACGTTCACCATCTTGCCTGGTTGAAAATTAGTATTCAGGTATATTAAGAAAAAATTCTCATAAGCAAACTCTTGCCCTTTTTGCCAAATAGAGGTGGGTTTTTACTTGTTATAAGAACTGTTATACAATTAAAGTGATGTATGTTCCATTAAGCTGCTTTGGGCAATAATCATGAATGTAATGGCACTGTTTTGCATTCATATCATTCATAACAACTTTATTTATTTTTTTTGGCCAAGTAACACTTGCAAATTATAATGTTGCTTCATGTGCTTTCATGCCTGTCAGGAACAATCAAAATAAAATCCTCACCTTGCACATGAAGGATTATTTCATGTTTAACTCATTTTTTACAGATATCAATATTTTGAGAACTGGCTGGACATAATGGGAGAGTACAATGTGTGTAGGAGTTCCTTACGTAGGTCCAAAGTGATCTATAGTTCGTGCTAGCACTGTGTTCAGAAACGTATTTAAAAGGCCACGCGGTAAACTAGTATGAATGTCCATTCTTTTTTATAGTCTGTAGTCATGTATATATTTTTCTGGCTCTCAGATTAAAAGAATTATGCAAGTCACACATTTTAAAAGACTGTTTCTGTTGTGTAGGATTTTTATAATATTCACCCCTAATCACTTAACTTTTTTATTTGCAACCCCCACCCTGCTTTTCTCTGTGTTGGGCCGTGACAGCGCTTACTAGCCAATCAGGCTATGCCTCGGGCACCTCTCTCTAAGTGACCTGGTTTCTCCAATAATTGATGCGAGTAGATCACATCCAAGCATACATGCCTGCCACGTGTGCCAGACTGCATTTATATGAGTGTGTGCCAGAGCCAATGAGGCTTAAAAGGTCGGAGATGGTTACAGGCTTTTGCAGGCTGGTACTGAAAACTGCGGCTGTTTTAGGCTGGGAAGAAGAGAGAGGAGAACGGCAGATGCAGAGGCCTCTTCAGTGGCTGTTTCTCTCTGCATTTCAATCTACAGCATGGGGTAGGGTGGCAGCATGTCAGCAACACCAGCAAGGAGTCACATAACAAGGGGAGGCAAGAGACAGACCCACACATGCACGCTGTGCAAAGTAGGCAGTCCCACACACAGATGCCCTCCCTACACGCGCATAGTGTGCAAGCTAGACAGCCCTGCACACACGCACCGTATAACCTAGAGACAGACACACAGACCCCCCTCTACACACATTGTGTAAACTAGAAACAACCCCCCCACCCATGCTGAGCAAGCTAGACACGTGTGTGTGTGCATACACACACACTGTGCAAGCCAGACAGATCCACATGCAGGTCCTTCCCCCCCCCCCCACACACACACTGTGCAAACTAGACACATGCAGGCTGTGGAAGGGTAAGCTAGAGGCAGGCCCATACACACATGGTGCAAGCATGAGACACTTTCTCCCACACCCACACCATGTGCAAATCAGATACAGACCCACACATCCAGCCACATATAGTGTGCAAGCTAGACAAACCAACACACACACACTGGACACAGTCCCCCCCGCAAGCTAGAGATGCCCCACAGCCCCACACACTGTACAACAGACAGCTGCACAGTCCCACACAGCCAGGGTGTGAGCTAGACAGACCACTGCTGTAAGTTTTACACACACACACACACACACACACACACCTCTGTCACACTCACACACGCGTTGTGCTAGCTAGGGACACCCCCCCCCCAGCGCCGTATCACTCACACAAACGCATGTGTGTAAAGCTGGCAAAGATTTTTTCCACCTGTGTAGTTGCTCTAATAAAACACATCGCATTTACCCAAAGAACACGGCGTAGCGCTTCCGCGTGAGCTCCAGACAAGACCCCTCCCCCCGCTGCACTCGCTATCCAAGCGGACGTGCTCGCAGCCCGGCCCCACGCAGCAACCCGAGTGCTCCCGGCCCCGGCCCACCTTGACAAAGGCGATAGGCGTGGTGGTGCCTTCGATGTCCAGCAGGACGGCGCGGACCGCGGCCGGCACGGACAGTACCCCCATGGCCCCGCCCGCTCTGCGCTAAGCTGCGAGGCGCCCACTGCTGCGGCAATTGCGCGCGAGGCAGACGCGGAACGAGCGGAGCCGGCGAGCGGAGAAGCAGCGGGCCGGGCCACTGCTACGGCGATTGGCTGGATGGGAGGAGCGGGCGGGGCTTTTCTGGCACCCTGCGGCGCGAGGCCTGGAGCTGGGGCTAGAAGTTGGTGCGAGGCTTAGCACGAAGATGGGGAGGAGGGGGCGCGAGCCGCTGCGGGACAGGCGAGCCAGCAGGCAGCTGGCCACGTGAGTGGGGTGGGCGGTGCCGATTGGCTACACGGGACTAGAAGGCGGGGTTTCGCTGACATCTGCGCCCGCGGGGCGGGGCAGTGCGGCTGCAGCGGGCGGGGCTGCTGAGTGCACCAAGCGCAGGGGGGCGGGAGCGCGATTACATAACCAGAGGCCCCTCCAGCCCTGAGGTGGGCGCAGCCGCTGTCGCTCTCCTCTCACGTAGGGCTACAGAAGGCTTCGCGTGGGCCGGCCCCGTGCCCGGGGGCTCCAGTCGGAGCGGCCCGCAGGTCTTTCACTTGCTCCGCGCTGCTTCCCCCTCCCGGCCCATAACTGACTGGCCGTGCCGCCACAGTTCTGCGCTTCCCCCCGGCTGCCCACAGGGGGCGCTGCGGCTCGCGCCCTGTTGCGCCGCGCTGATTGGCTGCCGTTAAGGGTATATAAAGCCGGCGCAGGCGGGGCCCGGATCTCTTCCGCCGCCATTTTCTCCGCCGCTCGGGGCTCTGGCTGCGCGGCGCCTCCTCTCTCTGCTACTGCGTGTCGGTCCCTGCCTGCCCGCCATGGAGGACGTGACCGAGGTGAGTGGCGGTGGCGGCTCGGAGGACTTCGCCGAGGGCTCCAAGATCAACGCCAGCAAGAACCAGCAGGATGATGGGTGCGTGCGGCCTCGGGGTGGGGGCGCTTTGTCACGGGCCGGGCCGGGCCGGGCCGGGGTGGGGGTGGGCGATCCCCTCCCCCACTCTGGCTGGGGGGGCTCTTTGTGCCTTAGCCCGTTGACCTGGCTTCCGAGGGGCGGGGCCACGACGTGCCAATCACTGCCCCTGACGTCAGCTGCAACCTATTGGGGCACGGCAGGCCGCCCCCTCCCCCTCCCGGAAGGGGGCGGGGCGAGCGCGTTTTCTGAGCTACGCTGGGGGCACGTGAGCGCACACGGGTAGGGCACGGGCCTGCACTGCTTTCCTCGCAGTGTTGGTGCGCAGGGGAGCCCCTATACCTGTGAGAGTGCCAAAAACACTGACAGCTTCCACTTGGAACATGTTGGTGTGCCAGGGGTGGGCACCAAGCAAGCTGTAAGGAGTCTGATCCTTTTTGCTGCAGCAGCAGTGCAAGCACTTTCCCCATTGTCTGACTGGAAGCATGCGTGCCAAGCAGCATACCTTCCTGTGCCACACTGGTACTTGTGCTGGGAGTTGCATGCCCCAGGGTTATAGCCTTGCTTGGGATTGTCTATCATCATGCCCCCCAGTGTCTGGTGTCAGTCCTGCCCCTTCATCTAAGTAGGTCTCATGGGTATAGCAGGCAGCCTCAAGCTCTGAAGATGGGGTGGATGCATCCAGTGGTATGTTGCTGGCTCTAGTATGGCTGGAGGAATTACCACATAGGCTTGGGTCTTTCCAAACTTGATATTTTCCAAGCTTACCTTTCTTCTCTTTTTCTTTAGCAAAATGTTTATTGGAGGCCTGAGCTGGGACACAAGTAAGAAAGATCTGACTGAATACCTTTCTCGTTTTGGAGAGGTCGTAGACTGCACAATTAAAACAGATCCAGTAACTGGGCGGTCAAGGGGATTTGGGTTTGTGCTCTTCAAAGATGCTGCCAGTGTTGAGAAGGTATGTGCTGTCAGTTTAGGGACCCTAAGACTTAATTTTGTCGCTTCTGAACTTTCTGAAAATTTTCTTGGGTATTGTCTTTTTAGGTTCTGGAGCTTAAGGAACACAAGTTGGATGGCAAGTTAATAGACCCCAAAAGAGCAAAAGCTCTGAAGGGAAAAGAGCCACCCAAAAAAGTATTTGTTGGTGGGCTGAGTCCAGACACATCTGAAGAACAAATTAAGGAGTACTTTGGTGCTTTTGGAGAGGTACAGTATGATTGCTCTAGAGTCTCTTTTAATAACATGATCAATATTAATAAGTTTGATAACTTGTTTTAAGTTTCAGGAGAGAGAGGATAATCTGTGCTTTCCATGAAATGATGGTTTTCATAAGTTTTAATAAGCCAGCAATATCTAGAATGAGGTACAGTAGTTTAAATTAACCATGGTACTTGTGGTGTATCTCATGAAGTGATGCAAGGGTGTTTTTTGGTGGTTTTTTCCTTGCCGCCTCCTCTGCTCCCCAACATACATATGGGTTCCACTAGAATTCCCACACTTCAGTGTAATAAGTTTGTTCTGTTTTCAGCTATATAAATAGAAGTTAAATGGATTTTGGTTTTAATTTAAACTATATTATTGGCATGGATGTTTCTCTACTCGAGAGACTACAGTGAGTTAGTGTAAAAAAAAAAAAAGATGCACTTCAAATCTTGATTATTATTATTATTATTTTCAGATTGAAAACATTGAGCTTCCCATGGATACAAAGACTAATGAAAGAAGAGGTTTCTGTTTCATCACCTATACAGATGAAGAGCCAGTAAAGAAATTATTGGAAAGCAGATACCACCAAATTGGTTCTGGAAAGGTATGGATATTTTTGGTCCAACTGACAAAGCTTTCAAGTAACAATTGTTGTACTGGACAGGCATTCTTAGTTTTATGTGGTTTTTAGCTGCATGCAAATGCCAAGAACTTTCCTGTCTTCATTCCAGTGCGAGATCAAAGTAGCACAGCCCAAAGAAGTATACAGACAGCAGCAACAGCAACAAAAAGGAGGAAAAGGAGCTTCATCTGGTGGACGAGGTGGTGGCAGAGGCCGCGGCAGGGGTACGTTTGTTGGAAATTGTATTGCTTTCTAAATGCTTCAATGTATAGTTGTTTAGGGCTCTTCTCCATGCTTGGTTTTAGTTTGTTAGGTTGCTCCAAAACAAACATGAGCAGGGTAAACAAGGTGTGGAAACTAAACTTCCTGGGACTCAAGTTGACTTTTAAATTTATAAAAGCTAATTTAGGTTGTTTTCACAGCTACTCAAATGTGAACTGAAGACTTGATTACTTGTGTTGAGATCTATATGAGTGCAAATTTCTGAATTTAGTGGTGGTTCCTTTTAAAAGGTATAGTTACAAAATAAAGGTAGATGGTATCTTCAGAGTTTTATCCGTGGTGATCCAGGTAATGTGGAAAGGGGGTAATAATGATCTGTTGATGGGTGGGGGGGGAATGTTTCCAATTACACACAATGTATATGAATGTTGGGACAAGAGTTGTCTTGCCAGCGTTTTTGGGTTTTGGGGTTTTTTTATGAATAGGACAGTGTGCCATCTCTCCACTCTTTCAGCAGTTTAACCAAAGTCACCAACATTTGCAACTTATGTGACACTTGAAGCAAGGTGTTTTGGAATATTGCATATTTTTTGTGCTGCTCATGTGCTTGCAAAAGCATTAGATGCTTTGCAAAGTGACAGGACTCTTCCACATAGCCATTACAGATCAGAGCTACATTTTGTTGTTGTTGTAGTAGATTGCTTGCTACTTTTCTTGGGAGGGATAGAATGTAGGAAGGGGAACTACAGTGTATAATTGCTGTACTTCTTTAGGTCAGGGACAAAGCTGGAATCAAGGATTTAATAACTACTATGATCAAGGGTATGGCAACTACAACAGTACTTACAGTGATCAAAACTACAGTGGTTATGGTGGATATGATTATCCTGGGTACAACTATGGAAACTATAGCTATGGACCAGGATATACAGATTACAGTGGTAAGTAAATTGTAATAATTATTTGCGTGTGACAGAAAAAATAAAAGTACTGTGCATGGAAGCTTGTGCTTCTAACTCTCTTAATTCAGACATATTTTTAAAATTTTTTTCCATTCTCTTTATAGGTCAGCAAAGCACATACGGAAAGGCATCCCGAGGTGGCGGCAATCACCAAAACAATTACCAGCCATATTAAAGCAGTACTTGAAGCAGCAGGTGTGTATATAAGGGCAAGGACCACTTCAGTTTCTTTAATCTAATTTAAAGATCAATAGACAAATGAAAATAGTACCGCCTTTTCTTGTGTAGCTTGACTTCTTTGTTTAACTAAACTTTGTTAACTTTTTTAATACCCTTTTTTAAAAAACTCCGCTTTGCCTAAAGTGTCTATAGATCTTTAATTTTGTAAAAAATGTGACTTCATCTTCTTTAGTATGTCAGAAAAACTTAAGAGTTTTTCTGTTTTGTGTACCAGGTGATCTAGAGGAATAATTAAACTTTTATTAGAAGTATTAACAGGTAAAGTACTGAAATGGGTACAACTTAAGGAAAACAGGAATGTTGTCTTCTAACTCTGACATTATACCTTGTTTGTACCCGCCAGCGGGAACTTCATTGCAGGCCGTGTGTCACCCTGACCACGTCTCTCTGGGGTCGCACGTTGCAGGCAGAGCGCAAGGCATACACCAGAAAACGCTGTCCTGTGGTATGGTCTCTTCCAACTTCATGTACCAGCGTAAAGATTAAAGTGGAAAACTTCAGACTTTGGCTTCTTTTTTAATCTTTTTGAAGATTAAGTGTCTTAACTTAAATGGTTTTTTACAGGAGTTAAAGTACATAAATGCCTTTACAGCTTAATCATTTTGGTCTTCTGTTTAGTGTTGTATTTCAATTGTGGAACCTCATTTTAAGTGTGCATTCTTTAAGATTTAATGCTTGCTTTTTTCTTTTTATAGCCAATAGTGAAATCTGCAAACCAAAACGAACTTTTAAATCTGGAAAAATATTAAAGATCATATGCACATAGCCTGCTATAATTGGATACATCTGACAGTGTGTTCACACAGTTGTTAGTCACCTGAGAGCTTTTACAATTTAATGGTTTTATTGGCATTATTTCCAGTGGAAAAGTACACAAACAGCCTAATAATAATGCAATGTAAGAACTGCTAACTTTAATTTGAACATGCATTGCGTTGGAATGAGTTCCTAAATGGGCTGGACTGCTGTATGGGGGATAAAAAATTACTGGGTACCCAGAAACATTCAGTACTACCTTTTTTAAATTAAATATGCATATGATCTTTAACAATGAAGAAAGGAATAAATAGAGGACTTAAAGCAGTTCATGAAAATGGACCTTTTAACGATTCTTGTAAAACTTGCACAGATCTGATATTTATTTTGTCTTGGTTTTTAGGTGGAGAAGATGATACAGCAAAGCCATCTTGCAGAAAATCGAGACTGAATGGAGGGTGGTCTTCGTGACGAGATGACTATTTTGTAAAAGACTTTTTAGTGTAGACACAATTGTGTCCAACTGTACATAGCGGCTGACTAGTTTTTCTTTATGGCTTTTATTTTGTCCTTTTGCCATTCGTGTTATGACACAATGTGGATTTGTGTTTATACAAAATTTATTTGTATAATTTCATGTTTATTGATTCTCTAATAAATGCTTACTTATGTGATTTGTCTTCCTATGTCAGCACCACTTTATTTCAAGGTACTACTCATAAGAATCCAATGGAGATTAAGTTTTTTCCAGAGGATTAATGATAATGTTTGAATAAAGATGATCTCCCCTTCTACAAGTGCCTTCAACATCCTCTGGGCACTAACTTACTCTGCATACCCTGAGCTTAGTTGTCCTTTTAAAAAAAACAAACAAACAAAAAAAACCCTAAGACTTACTGAAATTAGTCATTTACAGCTATTTTACAGTTTGAAAAAAATAAAATGGTTATGAAGTAAATCTTATAATCTTCCATACACAAGAGACAGACAGACTTTTACCTGGAAAAAGTCCTTATCCAAAGTTTCATAACAGAAGTAGAACTAGTATTGCTTTCACAGCCCTGTCTTGATCTTCTTTTGAGAACTTTATTTGCTGGAAAACTAACCAGTGTTGGGGAAAGAGGATGGAGGTGGATATGCATGTGTTTTTCCCCTAATGAATTCTGATAAGGTCTGAAAAATAGTGTGTCAGAATAAGCCACTAAGCCCGATTTGTGGGAAGTTTAATTGGTTCAAGGGGCAAGAAAGAAAATCACTCCTAGCAATGCATCAACTTCCTAGAGTAAAAGGAGTTTGTACAAAACAAACAGCTGTGCATCTTAAAACAGGCCTATCTGTGGAAGACAGACAAGGAGCTAGTATTGAAGGGTCCAGATTACAATGTGCACAAACCAAGATGGTAAGCCATGAACCCAAAAAGAATGGGCTTCCTGGAAGGCTCCTGTAACACTTTTTTCCCCCTTAGGTTTTTAAAGTGCTGTTTCTGAATGGGTAGAGGGTGTTGGAAGTGTCCAGTTTTGCTATTGTAGTCCATGTGCATGTCTGTTTTCCACCCCCCACCCCAAAGGTTGAGCATCTGGTACAGCTCTAGTACAGCTAGCAATGGAAAATAATAGGCAAGACTATAGGAATTTCTTTATTTCTGTGTTTTCAAATGTTGCTACTGTATGGTAGTGAAGAGTGGTAGATAAGGCCTGTAAAATTGCCGAACTTGATTTGGGTAAGATGCAACAAAACAAATTCTGTATGACACTAGCTGTAAGTAATGGCTGGTAAAAAGTTGCTGCCTGCTCCCTCATGCATGTCAATGGACATCTGAATCATATATCAAAATTTTACTTGCATTACAATATAATATGTTCTATAATCCTGATGCCCTGCTGCTAACAGTTTTACACAAACACTGAACTATCAGTGATTTGGTTGATTTTGAGCTATTGCTATTGGGTTTCCAATTCTGTTATTTCATGGTGCAACCTTTTGGTTGCCTAACCTTTCATTTGAGCTAAATGGTAACTTTCACCTAATGTATTTTTAAAGGGCTTGTTTTAAATCAGTGATTTACAACTAGAATACAGTGATGCCTTTTGCTGCCAGATGCTTTGAAAGGTACCTCAAGGTGGAAGCAGATAAGTGCAGGCTTAAGTTTGCCCCTGCCTGGCCAACCCCCCCATCCCCTTTGCCTGGCACCTCCTACAAAAGAGGTAATATAATTTTTTTGAAATTGAGTGCTACTCTTTCAATTCACAAAAGGTACAAAGGGGTGTTTCATGCCCCAACAGGTTGAGTGTCACTGTTGTAAATATTACGGTAGTATCTTTCATTAAAAGTACTATAGATAGGACTGTGACCATACACTAACAGGTTAATCTACTTAAAAGTCCACTATCTTATACAGGACTACTACAAACTACCTGAATGTGGGGCTCTTAAGCATGCCTTCATGGTCAGAGTGTTTATGGGAATCATTTCTTTGAAAATCAAAGAAATAAGGTTATATAATGTGTAATTGGGCTAGGTGGTGTTAAAGTTTTCACTTGTTCTTGGAAATGTAAAACAAGGTAATGCATACAAAAGGACCTATTCTGTTCTCTGTTAAGCACATTAATTATGCTTTGTTACCTGCATGCATAATCCTAATAAATACAGTCCCTGTTGCTAGATGCTCACAAGTTTAGGTCTTAATATTAATTGCCATTTTGGGAGACCATAGAAATCTCACCGGGGAAAATTGATTTGTTTTAAGCCCTCTTGATTCAATTCAGTGGCATACTTACTGTGTTAAAAAAAATAATCCTGAATTCTGCACAGGCCCAGTTTCCTGTTCAGTTTTCTTTTGATCTAATTTAAAATAATAATTCTGTACATTTCTATTCTCTCTTTTTTAAGCTTTTTTTTTTTCCTTGTACAATTTGTACTTGCTTCTCATTTCTAATGTTTGCTTACTTGTTTTGTATTTATATTTGGATTTGTCTAAATAACAAGGTAGAGTAAAATGTAGGTGTATATTGACTGGGTAAACACAGTTGTTTTCCCTGTACTTAAAATAAGGCAGCTGGCACAAATAAAGGTGGCTAAACAATTAACTATGGGATTGTTTTCAGTTACTGGTCTAATTTTTTTTAAGTTCTTGGAAGAAACAAAATAAATCCTATAGACTTCTTCTCCCTGCAGCAGCATAATTCCTGCTAGTGAATGGTAGCTAATTTAAGAAACCACAAGAACTAAGATTTACAAAATGAAACTAGTAGGTAGCAAGTTTAAATCTAACACAAAAGGAAGTTCTTTTTTTAGACAGCATATATTTCAAGTGTGGAACTTGTTGTGTGCCACCAGACATGCGGAAGCTAGCTTAAGTAGACTTAAAAAAAGGACTGGACAAATTTTTGGAGGAAAGGGGCATCAGTCACTAGTGAGCATGGGAGTCAGAGATACCAGTAAAAAAATTTTGAGCACACCAATGTATGTATATTTATATTTGCGCACCCCTATCGGTAAAAATTTTTTGAGCGTGCACCCCTAGTATCTGTATATTTATACAAAGAGAAGTTCTAATATTTTCCCGCACCCCAATGGATTGTTTTGCGCAACCCCTGGGGTGCATGCACTGCACTTTGGAGACCACTGTTATAAATGACATTCTCTAGGAAAACCTTCAGTACGGCTGTCCTCGGAGAAGAGGCTGGGGCTATGCTCTGTGCCTTTTTGGCAGGTCGGGCAGCAGCTGGCAAGCTCAGTGCGATACCGTTAGGCAGCGTCTTGCAGGGCCGTTTAGTGTCTCCTTCCCCCAGCTTCTTGCTGCCCGGCCCGGGCTGGATATCCTCCCTCATGCTCTCTAGGCCCTACAGGTACACATGGAGAGGGGGCAAGACGAACCCAGGGGCCGGTGAGCCCCAGCTCTGCGCGCAGCTGCCCCTGGGCGCGGAAGAGCAAGACTTGTTTGGGGCGGGAGCTTTTATTGCACAGACCACAGAGCTGCGCCAGAGCAGCGCGCGCTGCCCCGGGGCCTTTCGGCCTTGGCACCAGACCGTGGGGGGCCGTATCTGCCCACCGCCTACGACAGACCAGAGGCCGCGCCTGCAGCCCGCGCCATCACGTGACCCAGGGCCACTGGGTGGGGGTGCCTGTGTTTTCCCGCGGAGGAGGGAGACGCTCTTCCCATTCCTCTCTATGAACCTGCTGCCGCTCTACCTCCGACGCCGGCTCTCTTTATGGTCCCCGAGCCCGGCGGCTCACGGGAGGGGGTGGCGGTGGAGGCCGCTCTGCGAGCGGACCCCGGGGTCACGTGACTCCCGCGGCGTTCCTTCCGCCCGCCATTTTAGGTTGGGTCCGCGGCGGCGCCATTAAAGCGGCTCGGAGGCGGTTCGGGAGCTTGGCGACGCTAGTGGCCGGCAGGCGGGAGCGGGCGTCCGGGCTCGGGCTCGGGCCCGGCGCGTCTCGGCGCCGCCATGGCGGAACAGCAGTTCGGGCCGGACTCGGCGGCGGCTGGAGCCGGGGCTGGGGGTGGCTCGGAGCAGGCGGAGCAGCCGGAGGGGGCGGCGGGGGCTGGCGCGGGCAGCGCGGAGGGCGGCGGCGGTGGTGGCGGCGGCGGGATCGAGTCGGAAGGAGCCAAGATTGACGCGAGCAAGAACGAGGAGGACGAAGGGTGAGCGCGGGGCTGGGTGTCTGTGCCCGTGTGTGATACCCTGTTCCTTCTGTCACCCCGGCGGCGCTCCTCCTCCAGCACCTGCCCTAGCTCCCCTTTTCCCGCGCCCACCGAACCACTTCCTGCCGTGCCCGTAGCGGGGCCGGGTACCCCCCGCCCGCTCTTTTGGAGATGCCTTTCTACGCGCGCTCCCCTCATTTCCCCCCCCCCCCCCCAAAGGCTCGGGTTTGTTGCCCGTGTGGAGGCGGCTGCCTGAGCTGCAGTGAAGGTGGGGAGCGCGGGGGCAGCCTGTTTAGACAGGGCGGGGGTGGTGTTAGCCGGGCCCGGCTTGTCATTTTAGGCCGTGCCTTAGGGGGACCCTCCCGAGCTGCCGGTGCTGGGGGGTTGTCTAAGTGGTCCTGTGGCAGAGGGAGACTCTGCGTAGTAAACAGTGGCATGTTGCAGGTAGCAGCCGCTTTTTTTCCCAGCGTATGGTGGTGGGAGCCTTGTTGGGTAGGGGGAAGGCCTGGGTTGTCCTTAGTTGCTGCTCCTGTAGTGGCGAGAAAGTTCCTGGAACCTGCTGTTGTAGAGCGGACCTTTGGGGTGGGGCTAGTTTGCAGCTGACAGCCTGGGACCTAGGTCAGGACCTGGATTCCAGGGAAGTCTGCTTAGCAGCTGTACTGGACTCCAGTTTACCGGCATCCCTTTAGTTTTCCGGCCAATGGTGTGGTGTTAATGTATCTTGCTCTCAGGTGGACTTCAGTGTGCCAGCAACTGCTTTTGGTCCCATGTCAGGAAAGTTCTTTGCTCAGGTTGCTACTACTTCAAAGTCTGGCTTTTACACAGCTTGTTAGGACTCCTTTTAATGGTAAAGGGAATCTGCTCCAAAAGGGCTGGGTTCTTTTAAAGCTTTATTGTTTCCTGTAACAGTAGTAAGGTTCCAGAAACTTCAATCAGAAAATAAGGCCAACAGCAAAATTACTAGTAATAGTCTCTGATTCTCTTCCTTCTCAGGATGAAATGGCTCTTTGCAGTTTTGCTTTTGTGTTAACTGTTTTATTTTTGTTAAGCTTAATGCTACTGCACTCTTTTCATTTGCTTCTGCTTTATTTTGTTGACCAAAACAAGAATTTACTACTTGTTAGCTTTGCTGACAACCCAGCCAAAACGGTGTGATGGAATCTTTCTCCTGCTGTATAAACAGTTGTTCACAAGTTCTTTGCAGCACCCTACTGGTGGTTTATGGTGCATGAGTCTGAATGCACCTTGTTTACTTTGAGTCCAAATTTATTTTGTGGGGCTTGCATTTTAATATAAATTGAGCTTTTACCTGTTGTTCTTCTTACACATTATTTTTCTGTATCTTTGAAAGACAGTGTATCTAAATCCCCACTAGCTGTTCCAAAAAGCTTAGCCTACAGACTTCTAAGTTAAATACCTTTAAAATACTATTCAAAAGTGCTTAAACTTGACATTTTTAATTTCTCTTATATTGAGAATAGGATTAGAAATAGGTTAGCAATGCACAAATTAGGAAGAAGAAAATGTGGCTAATGTAGACATTCCATTATATTCTGTTTGATAGGCAGTAACTTACCTGACTTCCAGAGTTTTGACTTCTGGGTAGTTCTTACTTAGTGATGACTGCTCAGCGACTTTGAAAATCTGGGTGCTTCTATTTAGGAGTTTGGGATAGTCAGACAGTGCAGTTTGGAGACATTAGTGGCTTTGGATGGTCTGACAAGTACAATTTACTGGAGCTGATGTAAACTCAGAAAACTACAGTAGCCTTTAGTTTTGGAGCTGTATTACTGTGTGCTACTACAGTGTGCCCATTTCCAGCAGTAGGAGGTATTATTGAGATGTATCCCTGAGCTGTGAACTTCCATTCTGCTGTTACTGTTTTAGATTTGCCATGTTACTGTTTTAGACTGGTTCCCTGTAATACTGTGGACTGTTTGCTAGCTTAACTTTATGGTTGTTGTTGGCTCTTCAGTTCGGATTTGTTTAGACGCTTCAGCAACTGTGCTTATAGGTAGTGAAGATGACTGCACAGTGTTAAGTATATTTAAAAAAAACAAAAAACAATCCTAATGCCTGGTTAAAAATTTTAATTTTGATCAGTTACTTTTATTAATTCTCTAATTGTCCAAATTCTTCCCTCTTCCTTGTGAGTTGACAAGTCCATGGCAAGAAGAAGGGTTAAATTATTTTTAATTCTAAACGATCAAAGCCTTTGATGATAGGACATTCAGAAGAGTGGAGTGGGGGTGACATCTGAGTGGTTTAGGCTACTGTCAGCCATAAATCCCCTGAACAATTCTTGATGATTAGTGCTTAAATCTGAATCTAATAGGATTGACTGCGAAACTATAAAATTTGTGTATTGGATGCTGTCATTTATGTGCTTAATCCTACATGTAGCATCATTTTTTATAATCTGTGATGATGTAACTACAGTGTAGGAAGACTTTTTTGGAACACAACATATCATTGTTTTTCTACAAATATAAAAGGGAAAGATAAAGTCCCAACTTGGTGTTGCTAAAGGGTATCATGCTGTGCTGCTGACTCTTTTTAATGTTGGTTTCATTTTTCCAGTTTTGAGTCCAATGAAATTAGGTTCTTTCAAAATTCACTTTTTATTTTAAATTCCCCTGAAAAATACATGTCTTAGTGAATTTGTTGTGAGAAAAGTTGTCTTGGATAACTGCCTAACTTAAGCATGTCCTGTAAAGTCGGCTCTTAATTTTCTGAAGACATCAGACAATGCTTGTTATGAAGCAAGCTAAAGCTTCGAATATAAATTAAAAAACACACCACTGCTGACTCTCTTCATAGCAGTAAAAGCTTAATCAAACTTACATCACAAGCATGATTTTACCTGTGGTTATTAAGTTAAATTTAACTTGAATTCGTCACTGATTTGCCAATAGGTATGCTATATTTCTTTAAAGTCTCTCCAACTAGCCATTGAAACCAAGTGGTTCTAAAGTATCTTAAGGAAAATAAGTGTACATTCTAAAAATACTGAATTTCTTGATCTTTTCAAATTAAGTGCTTCCTGACTTTATGCTTCTAGTATAGTTGCCAGGACCTTGTTTAACACCTTTTGTACACAACACATTGTCAGGATTCATGGTGGTGGAGTCATTGATGTTGGCAGTCTCCAGTATTGTGAAATGGAAGTAATGTATTTTTCTCTTAAAGCAGTGGTGTTCCACCTTCAAGCCCTATGGGTGTGAGGTTGGTCTGTGGGTGTAATCTAGTGCACTGGCCCAGCTCCACATGCCAGTATGATCTGCTACAGCAGACTGCGTCATTTGCCTGTAGGGCTCCTTATAGGTCTAGAAACTTGGCAGCAAGGGAACAGCAATTAATAGATGTGCACCGATAAAGACTTTTTTTTTAGCCAGTACTGGTAGCTGATTCTTAAGCAACCATATTGGCTGATGTCAATCCAATAACTGATAATTAGTAATGATGCAAGGCATTTTAAAGTACTGACAAACTTTTTTTTTCTTTTGGCTGTACTTCAGCAGCCTCCTGCATCACTTTATTGGTGTCCTGACCCTTAAAAATGGCAGCGGGGGTGTTTTGAATTAAAGCTCACCAAATGAGCTTTAGTTCAAGAGCTGTTGCCACCTTTTTTAAGTGCAGGGACGCTTTGAAATGGAGCAGAGCCCAGTGGGAGGAGGGTGGATGCAAGCTACCCACTATGGGCTTGGGGATCTCTGTCCTGTTGCCTTTGCCCTGGGAACCCTGCTCCAGCTGCATTGCCTCCTGCCTGCCCAGCAGCTGAGTGCACAAATTGTCACCCTCACTGCAGCCAGGTGGTCAGAGGGTGCCTGGCAGCCTCCTACTGTAGGGGGTCTCAATCTTACCCCCCCGCCCCAACTCCCCTTCCCCTCCATAGACTTACTGCTGGGAGCTGTTGTCTATGCTGCCTGGCTGTATTCTTGGCTGCATGCGTGCCAGGCAATATGAAGAACGTAGCTTGCTCTGCCCTGCTCGCTCCCAGCAGCCCCGACTAGGACCCCTTGCAGATGAGACTGCTGTAAGGAGAAACCTGCCAATTTGTGAGGGAACATGGGCATCCAGGGGCCCTGGCCAAAAGGCATAATTATCGATAGACATTGGCTACAATGCCCCAAAAAAAGCTGATGGCTGATAATGTCACTTCCCCCTTATTGGTGCTGATCCAATGGGCAACTGATATATGTGCACACCCCTAGCAATTAATGCTGCCACTACTCTCCTGCCACCAAATTTCTGGGCCTGTAAAAAGAACTGTAGTCCAGATAACATGGTTTGAGGGCTGAATATGGTCTACAGGGTCACCAAACCATAGCTCGGGGTTTTCAGTTAAGTTACAATTTCCTAATCTAAAATGCATTGGGGTGTTAGGATATGGAGGGAAGACTCGGTGCTTAGAGCAGGGGAGAGGATCAGTGGATGAAGGTTATTTCAGTGCTACAGGTCTGTCTTGAAAGCCTTCCTGTTCTGCAGTAGCTTTTATAAAGCTGAAAACAGAGAGCAATATTTAAAACCATATTTTTTTCCTTTAAAAATTCAACTTAAATTTTGACTTGTGATTATTTTTTCACTTGGTTTGGGATTTTTAATTAAAGTTCTCACTCCTGTATTTCTGCTGATGAATGCCTACTTGGTTAAGGATAACTTTCTTGTGGATGAGGTTTTAAAATCATAGAAAATCAGGGGTTGAACAGACCTCAGGAGGTCATCTAATCTAACCCCCTGCAGGACCAGCCCCAACTAGATCATCGCAGCCAAGGCTTTGTCTAGCCAGGTTTTAAAAGCCTCCAAGGATGGAGATTCCACCACCTCTAAGTAACCCACTGCTTTATCACCCTCCTAGTGAGAGTTTTTTTTCCTAATATTCAACTTACACTTTCAGTGCTGTAACTTGAGCCCATTGCTCCTTTTTCTGTTATCTGCCACCACTGAAAACAGTCTAGTTCCATCCTCTTTGGAATCGCCCTTCAGATATAGTCGAAGGCTGTTATTAACGCCCCCACCCCAACCAGTCCTTTTCTTCTCCAGACTAAATAAACCTTGTTCCTTCAGCCTGTCTTCAGTTGTGTATTGCAGCCCTCTAAGCATTTTTGCCCTCTGTTGGACTCTCCAATTTGTCTACATCTCTTCTGTAGTGGGGGGCCCAAAGCTGGTCACAGGACTCTAGATGTGGCCTCACCAGTGTGGAATGAAGGGGAATAATCACTTCCCTCAGTCTTCTTTCAACACTCCTACTAATGCAACCCAGTATGATACTAGTGTTCTTTGCAACAAGGACACACTGACTCATATTCAGTTTATTGTCCACTGTAACCCCCAGGTCCTCTTCTGCAGAGCTGCTGCTTAGCCAGTTGGCCATGTACTTGTTCATGGGATTTTTCCATCCTAAGTGCAGGACTTTGCACTTGTCCTTGTTGAACCTCATGAGATTTCTTTTGGTCCAATCCTCCAATTTGGCAAGGTCTCTCTTACCCTTTTTTATGCCAGAACTTCAGAGAACTCTTTTAAAATGAATTTTTCCTTGAGTAGGTATGAGGAAGACTTGTACAGTAGCTTTAGGAAGATTCTGTTCCCAGGGTAACTTAAATTTGATACAAAGTATAAAGTAATGCTTCCTTTTTAGGAGCCAGGATATTTGACTTTGGTACCTTTTTCTCAGTACCTTGTGTTGGGTGAGTGACTTGATTTTTGACTCCTAATTTATCTTCATATTTATAATTAATATAAAAATCAAACCTGGTTGAAGATTCCCGCATTAATTTGCAGGATCACTTACTGGAAAAAGGTTGGATTTGCAACTTATTGTTTGTTTGGGTTTTTTGAGGTGGATGGGGCATGTCCATTGCTTAATCCCAGTACATGATTTAAAAAGTTATCATCATTACTCTTGGTATGAGTACTTTAGACTCATTTTCCAATGCTTCCTATTCCCGTGGCAAAACCATGAATTGGTATTTACGCATTGATGTGTAATCTCTTTTTGTGGTGGCCATCTACTCTGAAAAATATTTTGGGTGAAGATGACAGCTCAATTTATCTTGTGCAGACCCACTCATGACACAAGTTAAATCAAACAGAATTTGGCCTGTAGGAAGGATCTTCATTCATAGGAATGTATGAGACCAGAAATATTCCTTCTTATTTTTAGATTTTCAGGACTGGCAAAATAAATTAGTGAGACGCAAGTGTGAATTGTCACCTCTACATTGACTGTTTGGGGTATATCTGTTTGTATGGCATAGTTTCTTGAAATGTTCCAATAGAAATATAGAATGCCTTAGAAAGTTCTTCAGTTGATACCAAAAGCTCATTTTTCTTATTTGTCCTATACTTGGCCAGTTCTAACATATAAACATTCTTTGTCTTCACAGAAAAATGTTCATTGGAGGCCTTAGCTGGGACACTACAAAGAAAGATCTGAAAGACTACTTCTCAAAATTTGGTGAAGTCGTAGACTGCACTCTGAAGTTGGATCCTATCACAGGGCGATCGAGAGGTTTTGGCTTTGTACTGTTTAAAGAATCTGAAAGTGTAGATAAGGTGGAGTATTCACATTTTTTGTCTACAAGAGCTATAGAAAGATACAACTTTGAGATGTGTGTGGGGGGGGGGTTGTTTTTTTGTCTGCCCCTCCCCTCAACTTTTTGGATGACCTATAGAACTCAAATGCAGGGAGCAGTATTTTTGGAAGTAATGTTTCAGGTTTGTTTGAAAGGTGCTGTATCACAGCATGTCATCCTTAAATGCTAAAGTAATTGTAGCAATTATACAAAAATATCTTGGATATCTGTTATTTTAGCCTGAATTGCTTACTAAGGACATTTGATCCTTACATGAACTACATAGGTGGTGATATATCAACAGATTTTCTTCTATGGTTTGTTTTGGGTTTTTTTAACTTTCTTTAGAGTGTTATTTTTAAAATAGGTCCTTTTAATTATCTTATGTGGTTTAGAGCCATTGTGATTCTTAGGAGCTTCCTGGGAAGAAATATACAATACAGACCTTTTTTCCTATTGCATATCTTCTGTTTGGCTTTGCACAGTAAGTTACCCCACTCAAAAAATGTACTCCATAATTATGCCTTACTGTAAGGCTATGCTCCTGCGGTAAAAATAGTGATGATGCCTAAAAAATCTAGTTTTGAATTGTGGCTGAAACCAACATTTTTTTTTTTTTGAACTTCAACTTTTCATAGGTGATGGACCAGAAAGAACACAAACTGAATGGAAAAGTGATTGATCCTAAAAGAGCTAAAGCCATGAAAACGAAAGAACCTGTTAAAAAGATTTTTGTTGGTGGCCTATCTCCAGACACACCTGAGGAGAAAATAAGGGAGTATTTCGGAGGTTTTGGGGAGGTAGGTAACAGTTGATTTAATCTACTTCCTTTTTAAGGGTTGTTGGCCTTGAAATTTAAAATTTTGTCAGTGGCACTCTTCATGTGCGTTTCTAAATTATTGAGGCTAATATTTGCCTGACAGGGACCTAGTCATAGTAGCTGAATTATTTTTAAATTGGCCTCATTCTCTTGCTCGCTTCTCTGAAATAATTCAAGGGAGAAAAAATACTCCTTCTGTCTTTTAATACATGGTAAATATAGTATTGGCCAATCTAAGTTCCTGTAACATTTCTAACGCTGGTTTGTAGCTATCGACTTTTACAGTAGCCTGGGAAATGGAAGCTTTCAATTATTATCAGTGCAATAAATAAAATTGTAAGGGAACCTGGCTACCAAGTGATCATGCTATAACTTGGTTAAAAACAGTTCAGTTTGCAATATACCACTGACCATAATTGTCCTCACTAAAATTTGGACTTGTAATTTGGTTGAAGAGACATCTTGTAACTAGGTATGCTTATTTAGTGAATATTGTAAAATTGCTCTTGTAACATGGGTTTAGAAATATGGTTAATAAAAATATCAAGATGCTGAAAATTACAACTTCACTGTAGCAAAAGTAGCTAAGTAGACTTCCTAAAAACATGAAACTTTTGACATCTGTAATTGTTCCAACAAGATTAAGGTCAAGTTGGAAGTAAGTTTCAGGTGCAATATAAACATTCTTTGGGTACTGTATTTATTCAGGTACTCTTATGAAGGAAGATAGATGCTTCTTTCTTAACTAGTGGTTTGATGTGCTGTAATGCTTTCCTATGAATCTGAATCCTTACTCCAAAAAACTGATAAGTATGGTGAAGGAAATTCCCTTTTGTGACTTATGTATTGGGTAGATTTTAGTAAGTTGTATCTGAACATAAGCAAAAGATTGCATAACACACAGTTTCTTTTGATGACCGCAAAAACGTCTAAAGTATATGTAGGCCATAGATGGATGGATGTAATTTGTAGTGCTACAAAAAGCATATGTACAGATATGCATCCCACCCTTTGTGTGACTGAAATATTTCTTTCAAAAATAGGAATTTCTCTGTGGTGCTATGTTTTTTGTTATCCCATTTCTAATGTTTATAGAGTTGCATGTAGTGCTAAGGTTTGGGGGGGTCCCTTGCTCCCCCAGCATCTTACAGTGGCTCTGCTCTTCCATTATTCTTCATCTTCCCCTCCAGTTGGGGAGGAAGGGGGTAACAGGGACAAGTTTGAGGACGGCCTTGGCCACTGCCCATGCAGCCACCCTCTGGAAGGTGGCAGACTGTCAGAGCTCACTTCTTTGTTTCGGACTCCAGGGCTATAGTACATGTAGTGGTATAAATGTACACCTAGCCATGGAAATGTCTTACTTGGCAAGCTGGTTAGCTTGTGTGAGTTTCGTGAAAGTAAATGTGATTATTTGATGTACAGAGTTGTTCAAATAAACTGAGGGGGGGTTTTGTTTTTACCACCAGGTGGAATCTATAGAGCTCCCCATGGACAACAAAACCAATAAAAGGCGTGGATTCTGCTTTATTACTTTTAAGGAGGAAGAACCAGTAAAGAAAATAATGGAAAAGAAATACCACAATGTTGGGCTCAGTAAGGTATGCTGAAACTTCTTAGTTAAGGAGTCCTACAACTGCTTAAAGTAACGGACCAGATAATTTTCTATATGTGAATGTCATAAATAGTTGCTTTAATTTAGGGAGTAGTCCTGAGACGGTGTGTAGGCTAGCCATGGTGAGGCACCTTTTGGCCATGTTGCTATAGAGGCAAAAAATGTTCTAGGAATCATGACGTGTGTTTTAGGTACCTCTCTTTTTTTCCCCGTGGACGCAGGATTCTAACTCCTTCACTTTTCTGTCTTCCTTGTTAAGTTCCTGGCCTCAAACACAATAGTCATCCTCCTTCTTTCAGGGGCTTTGCAACAACATGTTTTCCCATGGCCCAGGATTCCCACTGGCAGGGCTCAGTGCACCATTTTTCCCTGCTAAACATATGTGAGACTTCAAGCTCTCACTTCCTTTCTTGCAAGTTCCTGCATCTTTCAGAGGTTACAGTTCCATCAAGAATTCCCTTAAAATTTCTTCTCTGCAACCTTGCTTGCCCTCCTTACTCTGGGTATCACCTAAGCTTTATCTGCACTTCTGGAATGGTTTGCATTGCTTTATGCTGGCCAACTGCTATCACATACTTGCATCTTGGCTTAATTGTTCACGGACATGGGATGCTTTCTTCGGGATAAAATTTTCACCCTCATGTTCTTAAATGGTTATTAGAACGGTACTGAAGTGACATAAAAATTTATTTAATTGGATGCTAAACTGCTGTAGTTCAGAAGCTCTGTCACTTGTGTGATTTATTGATGATTGGGAATCTGGGTTTTCCACTTGCTACAAAAAAAAAAGCAATTAAAACCTGGATTTTCTCCTTTAAAGGAGGAAAAACAGAAAATGGTGGGTTTCCCCATGCAGGTTGGCAGAATTCCAGCCTGCAAGGGGCTTGTGGGACTGAGAGAAGGGTGATCAGCAGGGGGTACCTATATGCATACATACATATGTGCATGGCCAGCCCACAGCCTGAGAACAGCTCCCATAGGTGAGTCGGGGTAGGAGTTGAAGCCCACATAGTGAAGGACAGAGGGATTGGGGCAGGGGTGTCTCTGCAGATTGGTAGGTGGGACCTGCAGTAGCACGATGGCATGGGAAAGCTCATTACAGCCAACATGAGCCCTTTTTCCACCCTGGTGAAGCACCCCCTGGCTGCTTTGCAGCAATGGCATGTGGTTGTGCCCTTGGCTGCTGCCAGGCAGGCTGGGGGCACCTCACCATGGTGGTGCAGAGCTCCTAGTGATGGTAATAAGCTTCCTTCTCCCCCCCCCCCCGCCCTGCTGCACCAGATTCCATGTGCCGGGCTGCAGAGCCCAAGCCTGGCCATGCTGCCTGTGGGGAGTGGGGAGCTGGGCTTTATACTACTATGATGCAGCAGCCGCTGCCTCTCCCATACAGCAGCCCAGGCTCAAGTGGTTGCAGACTCCAGTCCCCAGCCTGGTAGCCCTGGCAGCTGGGGGCCCTCTGGCAGGGTTGGGGCAATGGCATGGGCTGTCTGTCATGAGGCCCTTGATGGCTTGTCAAAACTCAGTAAATTGCTCTCCGCCCAATATAATTGCCTGCCCCTATTCTCAGGCTTGAAATTCAGATGAAGAATGAAATGGAGACAATTCTTTGAGAGTTGTTGTCACCTAGCGAAAGTGATATCACTGTTTTTTCCTTCTGCAAATGTATAGATCCACTGTTTAGGTTGCAGAAGCATTGGATTTTTATTCGGTACAGTTGACTCTAAATTCTCCACTCATCTCATATTTTTTTTTTCTTAATAACTCATTGGTTGCTTAAAATTGTTAAAGACTTTTTTTCTTCTCATTAATAGATTCTGGCTCTGACTTTCCTTTCCTTTCTTTTTAGTGCGAAATAAAAGTAGCCATGTCAAAGGAACAATATCAGCAGCAGCAGCAGTGGGGAAGTAGAGGTGGATTTGTTGGACGAGCTCGCGGGAGAGGTGGTGGTAAGTTCATGCTTAACTTCGACCTACTTGTTTTAGCATGAGATGAGTGTTTCAATATTCTCACATTTAGTAACTTGTGCTGCAGGCCCCAGTCAAAACTGGAACCAGGGATATAGCAACTACTGGAATCAGGGGTATGGCAGCTATGGCTACAATAGTCAAGGGTATGGTGGCTATGGAGGATATGACTACACTGGTTACAACAACTACTATGGATACGGTGATTATAGCAGTAAGTACTAAAATTGTGTTATCCGACTTCTGCTTTTAAACTTCTGTTGTGAGCAGGGAGGGCATATAGCTCTGAGCATGCTAAAGAATTTAAAATACCTTGAGTATGCAGCCAAAAACTTTTAATTTCTATCTCGCCTACTTCTGTTATACACCAACCCTATGTTTTTGGGCTCATCTCAAGTAGTGTTGACATACAGATTTTTGTCAACAGCAGTAGAGCATAAAGTGGTGCTGACATGCACTTCTGACATGCACTATCTGGCTGTCAGATATAGCCTATTTAAATGCAGGTAGCTCTTTTGTCCCTCATTGGGATCATATTGGACCTTGGGTCTTGGTAGAGGCTTTAACAGCTGTGTGTATTATCCAGCAGTTATTTTAGTGTTTGGATGAAGCTAACTTGTTTACAGATGCTATGTGAAAGGTTTAAAGGATAAATCGTTTAACTGAAAAGTCCAGTGATAACCTGTTAGCTTACTAGTTACCATTTTAGCAGGCAGTGGGGCTCAGTCTGGCAGGGAAATGGGTGAAGGGAAGCCACACAGTGCCCCAGCAGGGCAGGCAGGAGGGGAGGTAGAGGGGTGAGGGGAACTAGTACCCAGACACTGAGGTTAAAGAGGAAAACAGCAGGTGACCCAATGACTTGGCAACTGAGCAATTAGCTTTTCCTTCACAGGTATTCCCTTCCACTATAGTGCCTGTAGCTCCCAGCAGGAGCTGTCTGAGATGAGATGCTATGCTGTTGGTTTGCCACTTAACTGATATACTTAGAGGAGGTTAAATGGATAATTAAAACAAAAACCTTTTTACTTCCCTAAAACAAATGTGTTGTCTTGTCTTCTTACACCAGCTGTGTAAAATGTGCTGAAGACTCAAGTCCATGTGGCCTGTTAATTGATGAGATGGTTAAGGTTACCAAGATTTAGTTCTGTGGGCTCAAGATTCACCCTGCCTTTGCAGCCTCAAGTCCATCTGCTACCCAATAGGCTCAGGGTTGCAATATGCTAGTCTTCTCACGAGGAACAAGTTCTACCCTAGGAACTTGAACACTGCTCATTGAAGCTTTAAAATTTTGTTCCCCTTGGATTCCTTGGTGGCAGAATAGGGCTTTTTAAAAATGGTTTGGAGGTTTTAAAGTCTGTCCCAAGGCCACATGGTTTTCAGTTTTCTCCAGATGTGCATTTGTAGTGAAATATACTTTTTTGAAGGACCAGCACAAAGTTACAGTTTAATCTAGCGTACAACAATCTGCTTATCAGTAGGGTTGTTTGCATGTTGTATTTCTCTGTACTGGCTATGAATGTGCTTTTGAGAGCAGTTGAAGG